>NC_091283.1:848128183-848428495 GCF_032444005.1 Ranitomeya imitator | reverse complement strand
GCATGCTTGAAACAGGGTACTGAGAATTAACTGGATTGTCCTGAGTAGTGCATTCTAGAAAACTGGTGCAGCACATGAGAAGTCCTGGAGACAGAAGTGGATTATAGAGGATGTTAATTTTAGGTAATTAGCAGAACAGAAACCACATGCAGGTTAGAAGAGAGAGGACGGGTAGGTGATAGACAGAGATGAAGAGGAGATGTAGAGTGGTGCAGCACTGTGGAGAGGGTAGAGTAGTAGACAGATGAGGAAGGGATATAGGGCGGTGCAGCACTGTGGAGAAGACAGATGGGTGATAGAGATGAGGAGATGTAGGGTGGTGCAGCACTGTGGAGAGGACAGGTAGGGTGGTAGACAGAGATGAGAACGAGGTGAAGGTCAGTGCAGCAATGTGGAAAGAACGGGTAGGTGGTAGAGATGAGGAGGCGATGTAGGGTGGTGCAGCACTGGGGAAAGGATGGGTAGGGTGGTAGACAGATGAGGAGGAGATGTAGGGCGGTGCAGCACTGTGGAGAGGATGGGTAGGTGGTAGACAGATGAGGAGGAGATGTAGGGCGGTGCAGCACTGTGGAGAGGACGGGTAGGTGGTAGACAGAGATGATGAGGAGATATAAAGATGTGCAGCACTGTGGAGATGACGGATAGGGTGGTAGAGATGAGATGTAGGGTAGTGCAGCATTGTGGAGGGGACAGGTAGGGTGGTGCAGAACTGTGGAGATCTTTGAGGGTGAGAGTGATAAGTTAATATTGGACTTGGTAGTGGACAGGTAACCAGTGTAATGACTGGCACAGGGTGGAGGCATCGGTGATGCGGCTGGACAGAAATACAACCCTGGCTGCCACATTCAGGACAGATTGGAGAGGAAAGAATTTAGTAAGAGGGAGACCGATCAGTAGAGAGTTGCAATAGTTCAGGTGTGAATGAATAAGAGCGACAGTCAGAGTTTTTGCTTTATCAAGGATGAGAAAAGGTTGGATTCTGGAGATGTTTTTGAGGTGCAAGTGACATCAGCGAGTGATCGGATGTGGGGAATAAAGGAGGTTCTCTGTCAAATATAAGCCTAAGACAGCGGGCGTGCTGCTGAGGAGTAATGGTGGAACCACACATGGAGATGACAGTATCGGGCATAGGTCGGTTAGTGGAGGAGGAAATGGGAGGGATTCAGTCTTTCACGGGTTCAGTGTCAGATAGAGTGAGGACAGACAATCCCGGGAATCTGTAGTAATGGGGGGTGATGTCAGGATGATGACATTGATGATGATGATGATGATCGCAGCGTTCCCTCTGCTGTAGCTCAGGTGCAGGACATTGACAGATGTCCGTCCCAAGGTGACCGACACGAGAGCTCCCGGAGGGGCCGCGGCGGCCGAGTGCTGACATCAGCGAGAACCAGACGGCGATGGATTTATTGCGGCTCTTAGGATGATGAGCGGCAACGAGCGATCACTGCAAACAGTCAGTTATCAACGAGACGCTCAAAAGGGGGCGACCGTGGGGGAGGGGTCCAGCCAAGGCCCTCAAATAATGCTCCCTAAGAAATTCTCATACAGCATAGTCTGCCAGCCAGCAAACCACCCGTAGACCACCACAGGACCCACAGATAACCGCATCTCATCCTGCGCCTCCTGGTTCAGGAGCAGGTCTGTAGGAGAGCTGACACCCCCTGCGGGGCTGTAAGGGGCCATACTGGTTGTCAGCCGGTGTCCCAGGACCAGACACCTGCACCCAGGATTTCTGATTTTCGGGGGTAAATGTTCTGACACTTTGGTGCCCATGAATTTTTTCCGCTGATCACAATTTTGCATTTTCTCCCGAGACATTCATTATCTGCGTCCACAAATTAAATAATGAAAGCCCGGTAATGTCGGCGTCTCCGGGGAATTTCTGCTCCGGTCGTTCTGGAAGAGCAGCTAATTTATGACATAGTATAAGGGAAGAGCGATGGCGGCCGACTCCCCCCGAAACCGAGACGCGATCCGCCGCCTGGTGCGTATGGAGAATACTGATGACGGCCATGTGAGCGTCGGGGCAGATTCCGGGAAGACTTTGGGTTTATGGACTCAAACCACACAATGGGGGGAGGGTGATGGGACCGGTGCCAGGTGGCAGAGAAGATGGCGGCGATCCAGGAACTGCAGCTAGTAGAAAACCTGCCGAGTCTGAACTGAAGAAGGGATATCTACAGATACAAGGACGCAAGTGGCAGGAGACTGCGATCATGTGACCACTGAACAAGCGGCGAGCGACTGCGATCATGTGACCACTGAGCAAGCGGCGAGCGACTGCGATCATGTGACCACTGAGCAAGCGGTGAGCGACTGCGATCATGTAAACACTGAACAAGCGGCGGGAGACTGCGATCATGTGACCACTGAGCAAGCGGTGAGCGACTGCGATCATGTGACCACTGAGCAAGCGGCGGGAGACTGCGATCATGTGACAACTGAGCAAGAGGTGAGCGACTGCGGTCATGTGACCACTGAGCAAGCAGTAAGCGACTGCGATCATGTGACCACTGAGCAATCGGCGAGCGAATGCGGTCATGTGACCACTGAGCAAGCGGTGAGCGACTGCGATCATGTGACCACTGAGCAAGCGGCGGGAGACTGCGATCATGTGACAACTGAGCAAGAGGTGAGCGACTGCGGTCATGTGACCACTGAGCAAGCAGTAAGCGACTGTGATCATGTGACCACTGAGCAATCGGCGAGCGAATGCGGTCATGTGACCACTGAGCAAGCGGTGAGCGACTGCGATCATGTGACCACTGAGCAAGCGGCGGGAGACTGCGATCATGTGACAACTGAGCAAGAGGTGAGCGACTGCGGTCATGTGACCACTGAGCAAGCAGTAAGCGACTGCGATCATGTGACCACTGAGCAATCGGCGAGCGAATGCGGTCATGTGACCACTGAGCAAGCGGTGAGCGACTGCGATCATGTGACCACTGAGCAAGCGGCGGGAGACTGCGATCATGTGACAACTGAGCAAGAGGTGAGCGACTGCGGTCATGTGACCACTGAGCAAGCAGTAAGCGACTGTGATCATGTGACCACTGAGCAATCGGCGAGCGAATGCGGTCATGTGACCACTGAGCAAGCGGTGAGCGACTGCGATCATGTGACCACTGAGCAAGCGGCGGGAGACTGCGATCATGTGACAACTGAGCAAGAGGTGAGCGACTGTGGTCATGTGACCACTGAGCAAGCAGTAAGCGACTGTGATCATGTGACCACTGAGCAATCGGCGAGCGAATGCGGTCATGTGACCACTGAGCAAGCGGTGAGCGACTGCGATCATGTAAACACTGAACAAGCGGCGAGCGACTGCGATCATGTGACCACTGAACAAGCGGCGGGAAACTGCGATCATGTAAACACTGAACAAGCGGCGGGAAACTGCGATCATGTAAACACTGAACAAGCGGCGGGAGACTGCGATCATGTGACAACTGAGCAAGAGGTGAGCGACTGCGGTCATGTGACCACTGAGCAAGCAGTAAGCGACTGTGATCATGTGACCACTGAGCAATCGGCGAGCGAATGCGGTCATGTGACCACTGAACAAGCGGTGAGCGACTGCGATCATGTGACCACTGAGCAAGCGGCGGGAGACTGCGATCATGTGACAACTGAGCAAGAGGTGAGCGACTGTGATCATGTGACCACTGAGCAATCGGCGAGCGAATGCGGTCATGTGACCACTGAGCAAGTGGCGAGCGACTGCGATCATGTGACCACTGAGAAGGCGGTGATCGACTTCAATCATGTGACCACTGAGCAAGAGGCAAGCGATTGTGATCATGTTACAACTGAGAAAGAGGCGAGCAACTGTGATAATGTGACCACTGAGCGACGAGCGACTGCAATCATGTGACGAGCAAGCGACAGGAGACCGCGATCATGTGACCACTGAGCAAGTGGCGGGCGACTGCGATAATGTGACCACTGAGAAGGCGGTGATCGACTTCAATCATGTGACCACTGAGCAAGAGGCAAGCGATTGTGATCATGTTACAACTGAGAAAGAGGCGAGCAACTGTGATAATGTGACCACTGAGCGACGAGCGACTGCAATCATGTGACGAGCAAGCGACAGGAGACCACGATCATGTGACCACTGGGCAAACGGCGGGAGACCGCGATCATGTGACCACTGAGTAAGTGGAGAGTGACCGCAATAATGTGACCGTTGAGCAAGTGGCGGGCGACTGCGATAATGTGACCAATGAGCAAGCGGCGAGTGACAGGGATCATGTGACCACTGAGCAAGCGGCAGGAGACTGCGATCATGTGACCACCGAACAAGAGGCAGGAGACCGCAATCATGTGACAAATGAACAAGCGGCGGGCAACCGTGATCATGTGACCACTGAGCAAGCAGCGGGAGACCGCGATCATGTGACCACTAAACTAGCGGCGAGCTACTGCGATCATGTGACCACTAAGCAAGCGGCGAGCGACTGCGATCATGTGACCACTGAGCAAGCGGTGGGAGATTGCAATCATGTGACCACTGAGCAAGTGGCGAGCGACTGCGATCATGTGACCACTGAGAAGGCGGTGATCGACTTCAATCATGTGGCCACTGAGCAAGCGGCGGGAGACTGTGATCATGTGACAATTGAGCAAGCGGTGAGCGACTGTGATCATGTTACAACTGAGCAAGAGGCAAGCAACTGTGATCATGTGACCACTGAGCAAGAGGCGAGCGACTGTGATCAAGTGGACACTGAGTAAGCGACGAGCGACTGCGATCATGTGACGAGCAAGCGACAGGAGACCACGATCATGTGACCACTGGGCAAACGGCGGGAGACAGCGATCATGTGACCACTGAGTAAGTGGCGAGTGACTGCAATCATGTGACCGCTGAGCAAGCGGCAGGCGACTGCGATCATGTGACCACTGAGCAAGCGGCAGGAGACCGCAATCATGTAACCAATGAGCAAGCGGCGGGCAACCGTGATCATGTGACTATTGAGGAATCGGCGAGCGAGTGCAATCATGTGACCAATTAGCAAGCAGCGAGCGACCTCGATCATGTGAGCGATGAGCAAGTGGCAAGTGACTACAATCATGTGACCAATGAGGAAGCAGCTGGTGAACATGATCATGTGACCAATAAGCAAGCGGCGGGTAAAAGCGATCATGTGACCACTGAGGAATCGGCGAGTGACAGCAACCATGTGACCAATGAGGAAGCAGCGAGCAACAGCGATCATGTGACCAATGAGCAAGTGGCGAGTGACCCTGATCATGTGACCAATGAGCAAGCAGCGAGCAAGAGCGACCATGTGACCAATGAGCAAGCAGCTGGAGACCTCGATCATGTGACCACTGAGCAAGCGTCGGGCGACCAAGATGTGACCACTAATGCCGATTACCAACCACCCGATCATTCCTATAATGGAAAATTGTTGCCTCAGGATGAAGCGCCTCCATCTAATAAACATCTATGGGGAGAAACATAAGGATGGCAGGATAAGTGGCGTTTCCCCCTTTAATAATCAGGAACGGTGGTGGGGACAAAGTGGCACCGGCGATGGGGGGAAAGAGTAGCACCGGCGATGGGGGGGGGGAGGGAACAGAGCGGCACCGGCGATGGGGGAACAGAGCGGCACCGGCGATGGGGGAACAGAGCGGCACCGGCGATGGGGGAACAGAGCGGCACCGGCGATGGGGGAACAGAGCGGCACCGGCGATGGGGGAACAGAGGGGCACCGGCGATGGGGGAACAGAGGGGCACCGGCGATGGGGGAACAGAGCGGCGCCGGCGATGGGGGAACAGAGCGGCGCCGGCGATGGGGGAACAGAGCGGCCCCGGCGATGGGGGAACAGAGCGGCACCGGCGATGGGGGAACAGAGCGGCACCGGCGATGGGGGAACACAGCGGCGCCGGCGATGGGGGAACAGAGTGGCACTGGCGATGGGGGAACAGAGGGGCACCGGCGATGGGGGAACAGATCGGCGCCGGTGATGGGGGAACAGAGCGGCGCCGGCGATGGGGGGGACAGAGCGGTACTGGCGACGGGGGGGGGGGGGGGGAACAGAGTGGCTCCGGCGATGGGGGGACAGAGCCAGGAATCCACTCAGACTGATGAACTAGTCGCTGAGGACACGGACGCGTGCTGGGTCAGTGCTGGTGCTGATCCGGTGCCTCCTGATTGATGCCGCATCGGTGAGAGCGGTAAATAGGAGCAAAACATGGAGGAAAAGCGGCGGCGGAACTGTGCGGAGACACAAACAGACGCGGATCAGCACCCATGTACACTGCACCCCCCGGGGACCACTCGCTGCATCTTCACATCATCCTCTTTTACTGCAAATTTCTAAGACTAACTTTACAGTTCCTCTACGTTCAGTATCTCTGGTTATTGTCACTGAATGGAAACATGAACTGATGACAATAAATCACAGAAAACCTCTCCAGACCTAATACTTCTCACAGCTGATGGTTTGTTACAGTGTAGAAGTCCAGACTGTGCTGCTGCTCAGACTGGACGTCAAGCGTTCCCATTCACTGTCAGCAAGCAGTGATCACAAACACAAAATCCTAAAAACATATCTCGATCTTCTGGTCTCTAAGCGCCCAGGTTTGTCACAATGTGTCTGCGGCACAAATCCCTCCCTAACGCCCCATGTATCTGACACACTGTGACAAACTCCCCTCTGGACATTATCACCCTCATACAAACAATGGCGATTTCAATTTACTGCCTGCAAGCAGAGATCTTACTGACAAACTGAATCAGAACTTTGCATTATACACAGCTGTATTTACATGGGACTGCTTTCCTTCGGTGGATTTGGCACAGCGTGTGCGCACATGGTCGGGTCATGGACACTGGTGGGCTGCAGCTGATGGGGGCAGGGACTGACCTGGATTTTGATTGGCCACGAGAAGTTGCTGACGTAGACGTAGAAGGTGATGTTCGGGTTACTCCGGAAATTAAACTTCTCGCAGGAGAAACTGTCGCGATATTCCTTGATGTGAGACTTGGCCACGAGCGGAACCTCCTCTCCGGAGATGGTGCCGGCTGCAAGAAGATGGCAGAAGCGTTAGATGAACCGCGGCACGGCGTTAGTTATACCGATCGCTCAATGGCGTTATATACCTATGGTGACGTAATATACTTGCCACACTACGACGTTATACCGACCGCACTATGACGTTATACCGACCGCACTATGACGTTATACCGACCGCACTATGACGTTATACCGACCGCACTATGACGTTATACCGACCGCACTATGACGTTATACCGACCGCACTATGACGTTATACCAACCGCACTATGACGTTATACCGACCGCACTATGACGTTATACCGACCGCACTATGACGTTATACCAACCGCACTATGACGTTATACCGACCGCACTATGACGTTATACCGACCGCACTATGACGTTATACCGACCGCACTATGACGTTATACCGACCGCACTATGACGTTATACCGACCGCACTATGACGTTATACCGACCGCACTATGACGTTATACCGACCGCACTATGACGTTATACCGACCGCACTATGACGTTATACCGACCGCACTATGATGTTATACCGACCGCACTATGACGTTATACCGACCGCACTATGACGTTATACCGACCGCACTATGACGTTATACCGACCGCACTATGACGTTATACCGACCGCACTATGACGTTATACCGACCGCACTATGACGTTATACCGACCGCACTATGACGTTATACCGACCGCACTATGACGTTATACCGACCGCACTATGACGTTATACCGACTGCACTATGACATTATACCGACCGCACTATGACGTTATACCAACCGCACTATGACGTTATACCGACCGCACTATGACGTTATACCGACCGCACTATGACATTATACTGACCGCACTATGACGTTATACCGACCGCACTATGACGTTATACCGACCGCACTATGACATTATACCGACCGCACTACGACGTTATACCAACCGCACTATGACGTTATACCGACTGCACTATGACGTTATACCGACCGCACTATGACGTTATACCGACCGCACTATGACGTTATACTGACCGCACTATGACATTATACCAACCGCACTATGACATTATACCGACTGCACTATGACATTATACCGACCGCACAATGACGTTATACTGACCGCACTATGACGTTATACCGATTGCTCCATGACGCTATACTGACCGCACTATGACATTATACTGACCGCACCGTGACCTTATACTAGCCCCTGATCCAGACAATACATTACATAATACCTCTGCTTGCTGACAGTGGATGGACACAGCCATGTGTGACCTGTCCGCCGTGCACCTCTCTATCCTGATAGTTTGGTACAATGTATCAGTTCAGGCATTGTCTACATGGAGCACTGACTGTCATCAGCCCGGTCACACTGGGCTCAAATTTATTCACAGCAAGCAGAGATCTTGGAAATGATATTATATGATTCTCACTCTTTATCATTTATTTCATCAATGCATCTGAAACGTAAAGCCGGGCAACTTTAGTTTTAAATAAAATAACTGTCTTGTTTAGTGTGTACAGCTCTTACACAGAACAATGCATAACCACGGTAACACTACAACCCATGAGGTTCTGCAGGACGGTGAGAGCGCACTGTCAGTGCCGGCTCTGACTACATAGGGGTTGTTTGCAGTCTGTTACCATGGAGATGCATAGGTCTGCATAGGAGCTGGAAACACAAACGCCCTGGCCATTTATAACTGCGTATTTATATGTTTTCTTCATCTTTGGACGCACAGCTTCAGCGGCGAGGGTCCGTGTACATGTAATGATATAACCGCACGATTACAGCGCGCGCCGTACCGCCATGTCTAGGACGAGCTTCAGGAAGACGATGACCTATATGTGACCTTGGGATGTTTGCAGCAGACGTCACCCTCCGAGCTGCCGATCCTCCCCGATTGTCGCTTCCTGCATTAATCTCGCTACAACGTCTGCGCACTTTATTAATGGCGGCGCTCGCTCGCGTCCTCAGATTCCATCCGTTCCCACATGAGAACTTTCTTTATCTTTGAAGATTCCGCTTTTCTCTGAGTTCATTAATATATGGTAATATCATTGTGGCAGCCGCTGGCGGAAGACGGGACACAATGGAGGCACCGGGAGCGCCGCGCAGATCCTCCGTCTTCTCAGTCACGTTATTTCCCACCGGCGCGGCGTCCTCCACCGACGTCTCTTTCTAAAGTCATCGGTGCCGAAAGGAAAAACTTTCCAGATAAAGAGTCTGGATCCCAGGAGAGGAGGGAAGCGCGGCCGGCGCCCCAGAGCGAGCGCAGATAACACCGCCCCTTTATCTGAGGCAGCAGCCGCCTATTATCAGTGCAGGGGTTGGTAATTAGGCGCGGACCCCGGATCTTTGTCTCTCGCTCGCAACAAGCTTTAATCTTAATTAACATCGCAACATTCCATAAGAACGACGATTGTAATTATATCATGTCAGCGCGAGGAGTGGGGGGACGTCACCTGATAATGGGGTCCGGGGAGTGGGGGACGTCACCTGATAATGGGGTCCGGGGAGTTGGGGGCTCACCTGATAATGGGGGTCCGGAGAGTGGGGGGGCTCACCTGATAATGGGGGTCTGGAGAGTGGGGGGGGCTCACCTGATAATGGGGTCCGGAGAGTGGGGGACGTCACCTGATAATGGGGTCCGGAGAGTGGGGGGGGCTCACCTGATAATGGGGTCCGGGGAGTGGGGGGACGTCACCTGATAATGGGGTCCGGGGAGTGGGGGACGTCACCTGATAATGGAGTCCGGAGAGTTGGGGGCTCACCTGATAATGGGGGTCCGGAGAGTGGGGGGGCTCACCTGATAATGGGCTCCGGAGAGTGGGGGACGTCACCTGATAATGGGGTCCGGAGAGTGGGGGACGTCACCTGATAATGGGGTCCAGGGAGTGGGGGACGTCACCTGATAATGGGGGTCCGGGGAGTGGGGGGACGTCACCTGATAATGGGGTCCGGGGAGTGGGGGACTCACCAGATAATGGGGGTCCTGGGAGTGGGGGGGCTCACCTGATAATGGGGGTCCGGGGAGTGGGGGACGTCACCTGATAATGGGGGTCCGGGGAGTGGGAGGCTCACCTGATAATGGGGTCCGGGGAGTGAGGGACGTCACCTGATAATGGGGGTCCGGAGAGTGGGGGGGCTCACCTGATAATGGGGGTCCGGAGAGTGGGGGGGGGCTCACCTGATAATGGGGGTCCGGAGAGAGGGGGGGCTCACCTGATAATGGGGGTCCGGAGAGTGGGGGGGCTCACCTGATAATGGGGTCCGGGGAGTGGGGGCTCACCTGATAATGGGGTCCGGGGAGTGGGGGGGGCTCACCTGATAATGGGGGTCCGGAGAGTGGGGGGGCTCACCTGATAATGGGGTTCGGAGAGTGGGGGGGGATGTCACCTGATAATGGGGTCCGGGGAGTGGGGGGGGATGTCACCTGATAATGGGGTCCGGGGAGTGGGGGGACGTCACCTGATAATGGGGTCCAGGGAGTGGGGGGCTCACCTGATAATGGGGTCCGGGGAGTGGGGGGACGTCACCTGATAATGGGGTCCGGAGAGTGGGGGGCGCTCACCTGATAATGGGGGTCCGGAGAGTGGGGGGCTCAGCTGATAATGGGGTCCGGGGAGTGGGGGGGCTCACCTGATAATGGGGTCCGGGGAGTGGGGGGGCTCACCTGATAATGGGGGTCCGGAGAGTGGGGGGGCTCACCTGATAATGGGGTCCGGGGAGTGGGGGGGACGTCACCTGATAATGGGGTCCGGGGAGTGGAGGGGATCACCTGATAATGGGGTCCGGGGAGTGGGGGGACGTAACCTGATAATGGGGTCCAGGGAGTGGGGGGACGTCATCTGATAATGGGGTCCGGAGAGTGGGGAGCTCACCTGATAATGGGGGTCCGGAGAGTGGGGGGCTCACCTGATAATGGGGTCCAGGGAGTGGGGGGGCTCAGCTGATAATGGGGGTCCGGAGAGTGGGGGGCTCACCTGATAATGGGGTCCGGGGAGTGGGGGGACGTCACCTGATAATGGGGGTCCGGAGAGTGGGGGGCTCACCTGATAATGGGGTCCGAGGAGTGTGGGGGAAGTCACCTGATAATGGGGTCCGGAGAGTGAGGGGGAAGTCACCTGATAATGGGGTCTGGGGAGTGGGGGGGCTCACCTATAATGGGGTCCGGGGAGTGGGGGGACGTCACCTGATAATGGGGTCCGGGGAGTGGGGGGACGTCATCTGATAATGGGGTCCGGGGAGTGGGGGGACGTCATCTGATAATGGTGTCCGGGGAGTGGGGGGACGTCATCTGATAATGGGGTCCAAGGAGTGGGGGGCTCACCTGATAATGGGGTCCGGGGAGTGAGGGGCTCACCTGATAATGGGGTCCGGAGAGTGAGGGGGAAGTCACCTGATAATGGGGTCCGGAGAGTGAGGGGGAAGTCACCTGATAATGGGGTCTGGGGAGTGGGGGGGCTCACCTATAATGGGGTCCGGGGAGTGGGGGGACGTCACCTGATAATGGGGTCCGGGGAGTGGGGGGACGTCATCTGATAATGGGGTCCGGGGAGTGGGGGGACGTCATCTGATAATGGTGTCCGGGGAGTGGGGGGACGCCATCTGATAATGGGGTCCAAGGAGTGGGGGGCTCACCTGATAATGGGGTCCGGGGAGTGAGGGGCTCACCTGATAATGGGGTCCGGGGAGTGGGGGACAACACCTGATAATGGAGTCCGGGGAGTGGGGGACGTCACCTGATAATGGGGTCCGGGGAGTGGGGGACGTCACCTGATAATGGGGTCCGGAGAGTGGGGGGCTCACCTGATAATGGGGTCCGGGGAGTGGGGGGGCTCACCTGATAATGGGGTCCGGAGAGTGGGGGACGTCACCTGATAATGGGGTCCGGGGAGTGGGGGACGTCACCTGATAATGGGGTCCGGGGAGTGGGGGGATGTCACCTGATAATGGGGTCCAAGGAGTGGGGGGCTCACCTGATAATGGGGTCCGGGGAGTGGGGGACGTCACCTGATAATGGGGTCCGTGGAGTGGGGGGACGTCACCTGATAATGGGGTCCGGGGAGTGAGGGGAGGTCACCTGATAATGGGGTCCGGGGAGTGGGGGGACGTCTCCTGATAATGGGGTCCGGGGAGTGAGGGGACGTCACCTGATAATGGGGTCCGGGGAGTGAGGGGACGTCACCTGATAATGGGGTCCGGGGAGTGGGGGACGTCACCTGATAATGGGGTCCGGGGAGTGGGGGACGTCACCTGATAATGGGGTCCGGGGAGTGGAGGCTCACTTGATAATGGGGTCCGGAGAGTGAGGGGACGTCACCTGATAATGGGGTCCGGGGAATGGGGAGCTCACCTGATAATGGGGTCTGGGGAGTGGGGGACGTCACCTGATAATGGGGTCCGGGGGGTGAGGGAATTCACCTGATAATGGGGTCCGGAGAGTGGGGGGGGCTCACCTGATAATGGGGTCTGGGGAGCGGGGGGCTCACCTGATAATGGGGTCCGGGGAGTGGGGGACGTCACCTGATAATGGGGATCCAAGGAGTGAGGGGACGTCATGTCATAATGGGAGGACATAACCTGATAATTGGGGTCCGAGGAATGGTGGTGAACAGAACATGAAAGAAAAAAAAAAAAAGAAATGAGGCAGGAAGGGACACAGAGTTAGAAAAAAAGGAATGAGATGAGCTGCAAAAGAAAGAAGTACAGAACGAGGGGAGAGAAGACCCCGGAGGAAACACCATATTACCTGCAAGTCCCAATGTCACCCTCTAGCCAGCCTCCACCTCACGCTCTCAGCCTCCACGTCGCGTGGCCAGCCTCCACACCACCCTTCTCACCATACCTCATGCTTTCCTAGTGTCCTGTCACCTCCCAGAGTTTTCAGTTCCTGATTATTAGACATCTTGTATTCAGATGCTGGATAATGTGGAAAACCCCGGAACGACTCATGACCCCGTGACCCCTGAGTCTCCATCACACTTAGGATACAGAAACATTGAGGTTCCCACCGTCCCGCCAGCATCATGTGACCCCCCAGCATTAGGATGTGGCCCCGAGTGACGGCCCTCCGTCCATTCCTGGTCTCACCTGTAGATCCGATGGACCACGTGATGTTGAGGTTGAAGTTGTTGGAAGCGTTAATGGAAATGTCCAGATTCTTATTAGACTGAAAAATGCAAAAGAGAAAAATGATAATAAAGTGATAGAAAATATAATAGTGTACGAGTGACACCCAGCGCTGTGCGAAAGTCATAGGCAGGTGGGGAAAACGCTGCACCGGGGAGAGAAGGGTTAAAAGTCTGTAACAACAAAATACAAAGTAACCGGAAAAAAGAGAAATGTAAATCATGAACGGATACTGATGATGGAGGTGACGGGCGGTCACCAGACACTGAGGATGGAGGAGACGGGCGGTCACCAGACACTGAGGATGGAGGAGACGGGCGGTCACCAGATACTGATGATGGAGGAGACGGGCGGTCACCAGATACTGATGATGGAGGTGACGGGCGGTCACCAGATACTGATGATGGAGGAGACGGGCGGTCACCAGACACTGAGGATGGAGGAGACGGGCGGTCACCACATACTGATGATGGAGGAGACGGGCGGTCACCAGACACTGAGGATGGAGGAGACGGGCGGTCACCACATACTGATGATGGAGGAGACGGGCGGTCACCAGATACTGATGATGGAGGAGACGGGCGGTCACCAGATACTGATGATGGAGGAGACGGGCGGTCACCAGATACTGATGATGGAGGAGATGGGCGGTCACCAGATACTGATGATAGAGGAGACGGGCGGTCACCAGATACTGATGATGGAGGTGACGGGCGGTCACCAGATACTGATGATGGAGGAGACGGGCGGTCACCAGATACTGATGATGGAGGTGACGGGCGGTCACCAGATACTGATGATGGAGAAGACGGGCGGTCACCAGATACTGATGATGGAGAAGATGTGGGTTCACTAGAAACTGATTATGGGGGAATTACATTTTTCTTTTCTTCAGTCACTTTGCATTTTGCTAATTAATAAAAATGAACCATTAACCCTTCTCTTCCTGTGAGCTTCTTCCTCTGCAGCATTTATTCCTTGCCCGCCTAAGACTTTTGCACAGAGCTGTACATGAAACCTGACAAAAAAAAGTCTATTGGATCAGACGAGTCACAGGAAAGTGAGGGGAAATAATTGCACATTACCAAGCAGAATTGGGATTGCAGCTCTGGAGGTGACTTTTTGCATAGGACGTGATGTATAGATTTTACACCCCGGGATTCAGTATGTGGATTTGTGCGCAGGGACAGTGGCAGTCGTTACAGATCCAGATAACGAGCGCCTGCACCGATTATCCACGTATCTATGATAACACGACGGAAATGAACCATCTGCGATATCCGCAGGGATATTAATACAATTACACATGTCGCCTGGTGTCCTGACCCTGTGTACACAGCCGGTGTCACAGGAGCTCAGCGTGGCCCCGGGGACCGTGACGCTCCTACTTGGGGCCACATATAGGTTTGGCGCAGACGGGATTGTCGCTGTCCCTACTATTGGAGGACGGTGTGAGCGGCTGAGCGACAGCGTCACATCTGCATGGAGGCCATAAACATGGCAGACAGCAGCTCCCGGCGCCGTATGATGGCGGCAAAATCAGGAACCCGGACTCGGCGGGAATGCCCATGTAGATCGAGACGAGAATGGGGGAGATGAAAACAGGGGGAGACGAGAACATGCTCACACACCACCAAGTTTCTTGGTGGTGTGTGAGCAGGTTCCTACAGACTTGTTCACTGTGCGAGTAGCCCATGTGTTCCTGTTTCCATAATTGTTCTCTTGTGTCTACAAGACTGGGGAGTTACCCACCACTCCTCTTGGGTTATCTGCACAAAAGCTGTTCCACTCAGCATGTCCACATGGACTTTTCCTCTCTGAACCCTGTTCACACAGGTAATATACAGATGATCAGGTTTTTAAATACATCAGATAGGGATTGCATACATCAGTTAGGACTGCTCTGATATGGGTATACCTTGACGTTTGGTGGAGCAGCTTAGTATACATTTTTTGCAAAAAACGTATCAACCAAATACCCTGTTTTTTACATCTTTTTACTAGCACTTGCAGATTACTGTTATTCATTGAAACTGAGTTTTTTTGGTTCTACCATGCTCTTTTGTGTCTTCAAGTTTCTTGGTGGTGTGTGAGCATGTTCCTACAGACTTGTTCACTGTGCGAGTAGCCCATGTGTTCCTGTTTCCAGCATTTATTCCTTGCCCGCCTAAGACTTTTGCACAGAGCTGTACATGAAACCTGACAAAAAAAAGTCTATTGGATCAGACGAGTCACAGGAAAGTGAGGGGAAATAATTGCACATTACCAAGCAGAATTGGGATTGCAGCTCTGGAGGTGACTTTTTGCATAGGACGTGATGTATAGATTTTACACCCCGGGATTCAGTATGTGGATTTGTGCGCAGGGACAGTGGCAGTCGTTACAGATCCAGATAACGAGCGCCTGCACCGATTATCCACGTATCTATGATAACACGACGGAAATGAACCATCTGCGATATCCGCAGGGATATTAATACAATTACACATGTCGCCTGGTGTCCTGACCCTGTGTACACAGCCGGTGTCACAGGAGCTCAGCGTGGCCCCGGGGACCGTGACGCTCCTACTTGGGGCCACATATAGGTTTGGCGCAGACGGGATTGTCGCTGTCCCTACTATTGGAGGACGGTGTGAGCGGCTGAGCGACAGCGTCACATCTGCATGGAGGCCATAAACATGGCAGACAGCAGCTCCCGGCGCCGTATGATGGCGGCAAAATCAGGAACCCGGACTCGGCGGGAATGCCCATGTAGATCGAGACGAGAATGGGGGAGATGAAAACAGGGGGAGACGAGAACGGGAGAGACGAGAACGGGAGAGACGAGAACGGGAGAGACGAGAACGGGAGAGACGAGAACGGGAGAGACGAGAACGGGAGAGACGAGAACGGGAGAGACGAGAACGGGAGAGACGAGAACGGGAGAGACGAGAACGGGAGAGACGAGAACGGGAGAGACGAGAACGGGAGAGACGAGAACGGGAGAGACGAGAACGGGAGAGACGAGAACGGGAGAGACGAGAACGGGAGAGACGAGAACGGGAGAGACGAGAACGGGAGAGACGAGAACGGGAGAGACGAGAACGGGAGAGACGAGAACGGGAGAGACGAGAACGGGAGAGACGAGAACGGGGGAGACGAGAACGGGGGAGACGAGAACGGGAGAGACGAGAACGGGAGAGACGAGAACGGGGGAGACGAGAACGGGGGAGACGAGAACGGGAGAGACGAGAACGGGGGAGACGAGAACGGGGGAGACGAGAACGGGAGAGACGAGAACGGGGGAGACGAGAACGGGAGAGACGAGAACGGGGAGACGAGAACGGGGAGACGAGAACGGGGGAAACGAAAACGGGGGAGACGAGAACGGGGGAGACGAGAACGGGGGAGACGAGAACGGGAGAGACGAGAACGGGGAGACGAGAACGGGGGAGACGAAAACGGGGGAGACGAGAACGGGGGAGACGGGAACGGGGGAGACGAGAACGGGGGAGAAGAGAACGGGGGAGAAGAGAACGGGGGAGAAGAGAACGGGGGAGACGAGAACGGGGGGAGACGAGAACGGGGGGAGACGAGAACGGGGGGAGACGAGAACGGGAGGCGAGATCGGGGGAGGCGGAAACGGGGGAGGCAGAATCTGGGAGGCGAGAAAGGAGGGAGACGAAAACGGGAGGGGGATGCGAAAACGGGAGGGGGAGGCGAAAATGGGGTGAGAAAAGACAAACTGGGGGGAGACTAAAATGGGGGGTGCGGAAACGGGGAGGCGGGAACGGAGGGAGACGAAAACAGAGAGAGACGAATACGGGGGGAGGCAAAAATGTGGGGGAGGCGAAAACGGGAGGAGGGGAGACAAAAACTGGGGGAGACGAAAACAGGGGAAAGACAAAAATGGGAGGGGGAGGACACAAAAACGGGGAGAGATGAAAACAGAGAGAGATGGAAACGGGGGGCGACAAAAACGAGGGGGAGACAAAAACGGGGGGGGGGGGGAGGAACAAAAACGGGAGAGAATGGTGTCTGCAGCAGACGTAAACATGGCGGCTCACCTGCTCAGGGTTGGCAATGAAGTTGATGGCCGTGTGGTGACGATCATCCTCCTGGATGAGGCTGAAGGTGAACTGATAGTCGATGAGGAGGCTGTCTGTGGGGAGAGCACAGGACAGATATGACACACATGTAACCATAAACACCCATGAAATCCTCTGTGCTGCTGGGAACCTGCTCCTTCCACTGTGAAACTGTCAGTCTGTGCTCTGGAGGGGGCTGTGGCAACGGACGTGGAGGGGGACATGGCAACAAACGTGGAGGGGGATGTCACGATAATGTAAAAATGCCATGTTCTGAATTAATTTTTTAAGAAGGTACAGTACCATGGTGGCAGACACACGCTGTGGGCTCTCTGACCCCCCTCTTTTCTCTGCATCTCTGCATGTCAGCACGGTGGAATTCTAAGCCACTCTTTCCTCCCTCTCTCCCTCAGGAATGTTTTTGTTTGCAGCTGTGAAACCAAAAGTGAAGAGTAGAAGCGCATGGCAATCCCTTTCTGTAGCTACAGTGGTCCTTTAAGGCCAAATATATCAAAACAAGATATTCACAGAAATAGGCAGTTCATATTTCTGGAAACCGCAGGGACAGGCCTCTCAACTGGTGGGTTTTGGGAGCTCAGCGCTTAGCAAAATGTAAGCATTACTGCTTAACCGGGGCTCATAGCCAGGACATGTTTATACTTAAATGAACCCCCAGGTCTCGATGAGCATAGTGATAACTTTGTCTTTCTTCTACGAGGTTCATACACCAAGATATGTATAGAAATGGCTTGTCAGAACTTTAAGAAAGGGGAGTATTCAGCCTCTGAGTCAGGTCACCACAGGGGGAGTGCCTTGGTTTTGGGCACAGGGATAAGTGAGTGAGACCTCCTTTTTCACTTGTCTTTTTGTCCAGGGTCCAGCTGCGAGACACATCTGTAATGCATCTTGATGTGTCGCCATTCCCCCAAGCTACATGGTCTGCTATGAAATGATATGAGAGAACTGTAATTCTATTTTCTTCCATTAATCCGTTTTTATTTGTAATCGTTCTGTACATATATATATATATAATTGTCTCCTTTTATAATATCTTTTTACACTGTTGTAAACACTGCCTATCTTTTGGAGTAAAATATATAAAATTACTAGCTTCGTTTTTCCTTGCTCTATAACGTACTGTCACGTCCTCTGAAGTGAACTACGCTACTAATTGGGTTGGCTCCAGACCCGTTATTAATTAAGAAATCGGAGCTGGTGGCTGCGGATTTGTTCTGAGCCTTTGGGAAACCTTGTAGCGACGGACAGCGTTCATAATTATTGTTCCCGCCTGAGTGGGAGTAGTTATATCACCCTCGCTGCAGTGTGCCCATTAGCCAGTACATAGTAAGGCAGCCTTTCTGGCGGCTAATTATCCTAGGTGCTGTACCCTGTCTGACCTGAGGGTAAGGGGGCGCCAGAGAGCTGCAAGTTCCAATCCAAAACTGGGAAGTGGGATATAGATAAATCCCCTTCAGAAAAGAATCGGGACAACCAAACAACCCCGGTTCATGACATATTGGTGTCAGTGGTGGGGCTGATAAAAATATCCTCCCTGTGATTCGTGACAGGGGACATGGCAAAAAATGTAGAGGGGGACATGGCAACAAACGTGAAATTTTTATGGCTTTGAGCTGCAAAAGCAGATCTCATTAAACCACTCATCCCCCCTCCCACCTGATACTGGTTAAAACTGGTACCGAAAGCATGGGATTCTACTGTGCTTTTAAGGTTATGTATATTGGCACAGATCAGGGCTAGAGATATAAGGATTCTATTTTCCGGATGTCCATTGAGAGATCTATAACCCCCTAAAATAGATAGGAGCTAAACACCAATGTGCAAGGAGCAGGTTTCTCTGCAAGCGGGCCATGTAACTACGCCGCGTTTACTCTTAAAAGAACCCCCCCCGATGTGGTGCACATCCTGATCATTGTGTCTTACGCATACAAGGTTCATACAGCGAACTAGGTATAAAATTAGTTGCCATAACTCTAAGAAAAGGGGAGGATTCAGCCTCTGAGGTCACCACAGGGGGAGTGCCTTGGTTTTAGGCTGGGAATAAGTGAGTGAAGCAGCAGTCTTCATGTGTCTTTTGTCCGGGGTCTAGCTGTTGTACAGATGTGCGATCTGCATCTAGATGTATCGCCCATCCCCCACAGCACACGGTCAGCCATGAGATGACATAAGGAAATTAAAGTGTTCTTTTCAACTTTAATCCCATTTTATTTGTAATTGTACTGTACATACTATACTTGCCTTCTTTATAATATCTTTTTATACTTCTGTAAACACTGCCTACCTTTTTTTAGAGTAAAATATACAATTACTAGCTCTCCTTGCTCTATAATGAACTGTAGCGTCCTCTAAGGTGAAATATGCTACTAATCTGGGTTGGCTCCGAACCAGTTATTAAGAAAGAAATCGGAGCTGGTGGCAGTGGGATTTGTCCTGTGCATTTGGGAGACTTTGTAGCGACTGGCGGCGTTGATAATTATTGTTCCCGCCTGAGTGGGAGCAGTCATATCACCCTCGCTGCAGTGTGCCCATTAGCCAGTACAAAGTAAGGCAGCCATTCTGGTGACTAATTACGCTAGGTGCAGTACCCGGTCTGACCTGAGGGTAAGGGGGCGCCAGAGAGCTGCAAACTCCAAACCGGAACTGGGAAGTGGGATATAGATAAATCCCCTTCAGAAAGAGCCAGGGGTAACCAAACAACCCCGGTTCACGACAAATTGATGTGAGTGGTGGGGACGATAAAGGTATCCTCCCCGTGAACCGTGACAGAGGGAGACGTGGCAACAAACGTGGAGGTGGCCAAGACAATGGACATGGAGGGGGACATGAGAATTGAAGTGGAGGGCAATATGGTTTAGGACATAGAGGGGGATGTGGTGGAGACTTGGAGGGGAGATGTCAGGCGTTTATTGCTGGGATGTAGCAGTCGTGGAGGGTAAAATGTCAGGGTATGGTGGGGACATGGAAGAGGACACGGAAGCTGTAGGGACACCGCTGCCGCCGCTCATTACTGCGATGAGCTGACACTCCGTCGCCGGCACATTCCACGCTGCGCGTCTGGTTTATCTCACATTGGACGCCATTATCCTGACTCGACCCATCCGTCTCCACAGGACAACAGACAGTTCGTACCTGCTGGCATTTAGACATTGATAATCGCTCGGCTGCAGCATTCTGCACCAAGGATATGCAGCTCTTCATACATTATTGTCACAATGTATCCAGTGAGAAGAGATCATCTGATCAATCACCAGTAGCTAAAGAAACGCGGAGGACCCCGGGAGGGAAGCAGGAGGCACAGGGCATCTACGGAGGACCCAAGAAGGGAGGAATGAGGCACAGGGCGTCTACGGAGGACCCAAGGAGGGAGGAATGAGGCACAGGGCGTCTACGGAGGACCCAAGGAGGGAGGAATGAGGCACAGGGCATCTGCAGAGGACCCCAGGAGGGAGGAATGAGGCACAGGGCGTCTGCAGAGGACCCCAGGAGGGAGGAATGAGGCACAGGGCATCTGCAGAGGACCCCGGGAGGGAAGCATGAGGCACAGGATATCTGCAGAGGACCCCAGGAGAGAGGAATGAGGCACAGGGCATCTGCAGAGGACCCCGGGAAAGAGGAATGAGGCACAGGATATCTGCAGAGGACCCCAGGAGAGAGGAATGAGGCACAGGGCATCTGCAGAGGACCCCGGGAGGGAAGAATGAGGCACAGGGCATCTGCAGAGGACCCCGGGAGGGAGGAATGGGGCACAGGGCATCTGCAGAGGACCCCGGGAGGGAGGAATGAGGCACAGGGCATCTGCAGAGGACCCCGGGAGGGAGAAATAAGCCACAGGGTATCTGCAGAGGACCCCGAGAGGGAGGAATGAGGCACAGGGCGTCTGCAGAGGACCCCAGAAGGGAGGAATGAGGCACAGGGCGTCTGCAGAGGACCCCAGGAGGGAGGAATGAGGCACAGGGCATCTGCAGAGGACCCCGGGAGGGAAGCATGAGGCACAGGGCATCTACGGAGGACCCAAGAAGGGAGGAATGAGGCACAGGGCGTCTACGGAGGACCCAAGGAGGGAGGAATGAGGCACAGGGCGTCTACGGAGGACCCAAGGAGGGAGGAATGAGGCACAGGGCATCTGCAGAGGACCCCAGGAGGGAGGAATGAGGCACAGGATATCTGCAGAGGACCCCGGGAGGGAGGAATGAGGCACAGGGCATCTGCAGAGGACCTCGGGAGGGAGGAATGAGGCACAGGGCATCTGCAGAGGACCCCGGGAGAGAGGAATGAGGCACAGGGCATCTGCAGAGGACCCCGGGAGGGAAGAATGAGGCACAGGGCATCTGCAGAGGACCCCGGGAGGGAGGAATGAGGCACAGGGCATCTGCAGAGGACCCCGGGAGGGAGGAATAAGCCACAGGGCATCTGAGGAGGACCCCGGGAGGGAGGCAGGATGCCTGTGGAGGACCCTGAGAGGGGCAGGACATCAGTGGAGGACCCCAGAAGGCGCAGGGTATCAGTGGAAGACTCCAGAAGGGCAGTAGGAGGCACAGGGAGTCAGTGGAGGACCCCAGAAGGCACAGGGTATCAGTGGAGGACCCCAAGGGGGCAGCAGGAGGCAAAGGGCATCCATGGAGGACCCCAGAAGGACAATTGGCGCAGGGCGTCAGTGGAGGACCCCAGAAGGACAGGAGGCGCAGGGCGTCAGTGGAGGACCCCAGGAGGACAGCAAAACGTGCAGTGCGCCTCACCAGACTGATGGGGATTCAGTCTATTGCTTTACTTTTGGTTTCGGGTACAACGGCAGAATACGTTCTGATCTTGCATAATGTATAGATTGTTTGGGTTGAGGCTGCAGGAAGCACCGGACTGCCCCCTAGTGACAACAGACAGGAAGCAAAACCAAGAAGCTCTGCAGCAGCCAGGTCTCCAGAAAGGCGGTGGGCGGGGCCTGGATATTACAGCTGAAGACCCCGGGGGGCCGGTATATAATAGACAGTGATCACCACTTACATCCAGCTGTCAGCGGTCGATCGCAGGCTGATCCGTAATAAATCCCCTCCTCCCCAGTGAGGCCCCTCCCCATAAGTTTAGCTCCTCCCCAGTGAGGCCCCTCCCCCATGTCTAGTTCCCCCAGTGAGGCCCCTCCCCCTATGTTTAGCTTCTCCCCGCAGGACATCCCCATATGTTTAGCTCCTCCCAAGTAGGCCCCACCCTCAAATGTTTAGCACCTCCCAGTGAGGCCCCTCCCCAATATATTTAGCTCCTCCCCAGTAGGTCCTTCCCCATGTTTAGCTCCTCCCCAGTAGGTCACACTCATATGTTTAGTGCCTCCACAGTAGAGCTCTCCCCCTTATGTTTAGCTCCTCCCCAGTAGGTCCCTCCCCCATGTATAGCTCCGCCCCAGAGTTCTCTCCCCATATGTTTAGCTCCTCCCTAGTGAGGCTACTCTCCCCATATGCTTAGCTCCTCCCCAGTACGCCCCTCCCCCATTATGTTTAGCTCCTCCCCAGTACGCCCCCCCATATGTTTAGCTCCTCCCCAGTAGGTCCCTCCCTCATGTTTAGCTCCTCCCCAGTTGGTCGCTCCCCCATGTTTAGCCCCTCCCCATGAGGTCCCTCCCCCATGTATAGCTCCGCCCCAGAGTTCTCTCCCCATATGTTTAGCTCCTTCCTAGTGAGGCTACTCCCCCCATATGGTTAGCTCCTCCCCAGTACGCCCCTCCCCCATTATGTTTAGCTCCTCCCCAGTACGCCCCTCCCCCATATGTTTAGCTCCTCCCCAGTAGGTCCCTCCCTCATGTTTAGCTCCTCCCCAGTTGGTCCCTCCCCCATGTTTAGCTCCTCCCCATGAGGTCCCTCCCTCCTGTCGTCCTGCCCTCAGTCTATGAGCTGCTTCAGTCACTTCTGTCTATAACGGGCCGCTCTCCATACACTGAACAAGCAGAGCTGCAGTGTAAAGCACGAGTAAGAAAAAGAGCAGATTATTACAGGTTATTCCAGTAGACGCCATTGTATCTATCTAACGTTCGCTAAGCCACCGGACAGCGTCCACACAGTCCGGCAGAAGCTATGACACACCGTACCCCACCCTGCGTGTGCCAGTATAGACCCGCACCCCACCCCGCGTGTGCCAGTACAGAACCGCACCCCACCCTGCGTGTGCCAGTACAGACCCGCACCCCACCCCGCGTGTGCCAGTACAGAACCGCACCCCACCCAGCGTGTGCCAGTATAGACCCGCACCCCACCCAGCGTGTGCCAGTATAGACCCGCACCCCACCCAGTGTGTTCCAGTACAGACCCGCACCCCACCCCGCGTGTGCAAGTATAGATCCGCACCCCACCCCGCGTGTGCTAGTATAGATCCGCACCCCACCCAGTGTGTGCCAGTATAGATCCGCACCCCACCCAGCGTGTGCCAGTATAGACCTGCACCCCACCCAGCATGTGCCAGTACAGACCCGCACCCCACCCCGCGTGTGCCAGTACAGACCTGCACCCCACCCAGCGTGTGCCAGTACAGACCCGCACCCCACCCCGCGTGTGCTAGTATAGATCCGCACCCCACCCAGCGTGTGCCAGTATAGACCTGCACCCCACCCCACGTGTGCCAGTACAGAACCGCACCCCACCCAGCGTGTGCCAGTATAGACCTGCACCCAACCCCACGTGTGCCAGGTAGACCCGTACCCCACCCCGCGTGTGCCAGTACAGAACCGCACCCCCACCCCGCGTGTGCCAGGTAGACCCGCACCCCACCCCGCGTGTGCCAGTACAGAACCGCACCCCACCCCGCGTGTGCCAGTACAGAACCGCACCCCACCCAGCGTGTGCCAGTACAGAACCGCACCGCCACCCCGCGTGTGCCAGGTAGACCCGCACCCCACCCAGCGTGTGCACATTAGTACTTACAATAGCAGGTTCCTCGCAGCGGGTTCCCCAAGTAACGGTTCTCAGAATCACATCTGTGGAAAACAACAGAAAAATCAGAAAATGTCAGAACATCCGGGGTCATATCCACCTGTGCACTGAATATGGAGGAGTCCGGAGGAGGGGGACAGGGGAAGAGTCCGGAGGAGGGGGACAGGGGAAGAGTCCGGAAGAGGGGGACAGGGGAAGAGTCCAGAGGAGGGGGACAGGGGAAGAGTCCAGAGGAGGGGGACAGGGGAAGAGTCCGGAGGAGGGGGACAGGGGAAGAGTCCAGAGGAGGGGGACAGGGGAAGAGTCCAGAGGAGGGGGACAGAGGAAGAGTCCGGAGGAGGGGGACAGAGGAAGAGTCCGGAGGAGGGGGACAGAGGAAGAGTCCGGAGGAGGGGGACAGAGGAAGAGTCCAGAGGAGGGGGACAGGGGAAGAGTCCGGAGGAGGGGGACAGGGGAAGAGTCCGGAGGAGGGGGACAGGGGAAGAGTCCAGAGGAGGAGGAACAGAGGAAGAGTCCGGAGGAGGGGGACAGGGGAAGAGTCCGGAGGAGGGGGACAGGGGAAGAGTCCGGAGGAGGGGGACAGAGGATGAGCCCGGAGGAGGGGGACAGAGGATGAGCCCTGAGGAGGGGGACAGAGGATGAGCCCTGAGGAGGGGGACAGAGGATGAGCCCTGAGGAAGGGGACAGAGGAAGAGTCCGAAGGAGGGGGACAGGGGAAGAGTCCGGAGGAGGAGGAACAGAGGAAGAGTCCGGAGGAGGGGGACAGGGGAAGAGTCCGGAGGAGGGGGACAGGGGAAGAGTCCAGAGGAGGAGGAACAGAGGAAGAGTCCGGAGGAGGGGGACAGGGGAAGAGTCCGGAGGAGGGGGACAGGGGAAGAGTCCAGAGGAGGAGGAACAGAGGAAGAGTCCGGAGGAGGGGGACAGGGGAAGAGTCCGGAGGAGGGGGACAGGGGAAGAGTCCGGAGGAGGGGGACAGAGGATGAGCCCTGAGGAGGGGGACAGAGGATGAGCCCTGAGGAGGGGGACAGAGGATGAGCCCTGAGGAGGGGGACAGAGGAAGAGTCCGAAGGAGGGGGACAGGGGAAGAGTCCGGAGGAGGAGGAACAGAGGAAGAGTCCGGAGGAGGGGGACAGGGGAAGAGTCCGGAGGAGGGGGGACAGGGGAAGAGTCCGGAGGAGGGGGACAGGGGAAGAGTCCGGAGGAGGGGGACAGGGGAAGAGTCCGGAGGAGGGGGACAGGGGAAGAGTCCGGAGGAGGGGACAGGGGAAGAGCCCGGAGGGGGACGAGCCTGGAGGAGGGGGACAGGGGAAGAGCCCGGAGGAGGGGGACAGGGGAAGAGCCCGGAGGAGGGGGACAGGGGAAGAGCCCGGAGGAGGGGGACAGGGGAAGAGCCCGGAGGAGGGGGACAGGGGAAGAGCCCGGAGGAGGGGGACAGGGGAAGAGCCCGGAGGAGGGGGACAGGGGAAGAGTCCGGAGGAGGGGGACAGGGGAAGAGCCCGGAGGAGGGGGACAGGGGAAGAGCCCGGAGGAGAGGGACAGGGGAAGAGCCCGGAGGAGGGGGACAGGGGAAGAGCCCGGAGGAGGGGGACAGGGGAAGAGCCCGGAGGAGGGGGACAGGGGAAGAGTCCGGAGGAGGGGGACAGGGGAAGATTCCGGAGGAGAGGGACAGGGGAAGAGTCCAGAGAACACTGATTCTGATGTGTGCCGAACTCCGCGATCTGCGGTGATGACACGGGACCGTGGATGATGGGAGTTCTCAGTGATGTCTGATAATTTACAATGTTTGTAATTGACTTTTTCCAGTAGCGGCTGAAGGAGACATAATATTTGCGGCATGGACGGCGGATGGAGAGGAGCCGCGCACAATTCCTGCAATTTCCAGATAAAAGGAGCCTCGTACATATCACGCGGTATCAATCTCCCCGATATATGGCCCGGCCTTTACCCCGAGATATGGCGGCAGAGAGAAGCAAAATAACGTGAAGGCAAAGAATGATGAGCGGTGGATGAGATACGAGCTCCGCCATTACTGTCCGCACACGGAGCATCCCGAGCTGTGCGAGGTCGCTACATCACTAACGAGGCGTCTCACAATGGTTTCCAATCAATACAGTCAATCAGCGGTTCTTAGCAACAGTCACCTCCAGAGCTGAAGTCTCTGTTCTGCTGTTACATCATGTCTGAGCAGAAGTGTGACCGCAGCTCTGGAGGTGACTGGAGGATAAGACCTGGTGTAACAGCAGAATAGTGAGAGCAGCTCTGGAGGTGACTGGAGGATAAGACCTGGTGTAACAGCAGAATAGTGAGCGCAGCTCTGGAGGTGACTGGAGGATAAGACCTGGTGTAACAGCAGAATAGTGAGCGCAGCTCTGGAGGTGACTGGAGGCTAAGACCTGGTGTAACAGCAGAATAGTGAGCGCAGCTCTGGAGTTGCTGTGAGAAGATGTATCTCAGGATCAGGAGTTTATGAACTTGGCGTGACAGGAGATAATACAATCTTTGCAGGTGGAGGACAGAGGGCGTTTGTTGGCGGTTTCCCGTGTTCGGTCGCTGCGCCTGCCGTTTTCTCTGTGACCTTTATTTGAACCGTTTTCTTTCCTTTCTGTTACAGTGTAACAGTGCTGTGTCGCTCTCGGTGCTGCGCTGATATACGGGGGACCGTAAAGCGCTCGGTGACGGGAAGCAGCGGTGCCATTACGGGGTTTATTCTCCTGATTAGCGCCGTGTCAGCCGCGTACGTCAGCACATGGACGTGCACTGGTGTCACCGGGGGCTGCGGCGATGCCGGGGAGGGGGGTGTTCAGCGGCGCCTCGCTGGGTAATTAACCACCCAGAAAAGAACAAATGCAATAAATCTGCGATTTCAGGACGAGGATTTTATGGCGCAGCAGTAACCGCGCACCTGCTTCACCGGCGGTAATATTCGCATCGCTGATGGCGGTGACATCTTTACACTGATGAGCCCCGCCGAGCGCTAATTACCAGCGCCACCGACAGCAGATCACAGGCTTCACGGGACGCTGCTGGCGGAGGATAACCCCCAATATCCGCGCTCTCCCCCGGCAGAGGAGGACAACCTCCAATATCCACGCTCTCCACTGGCGGAGGAGGAGGATAACCCCCAATATCCACGCTCTCCCCACCGGCGGAGGATAACCCCCAATATCTGCGCTCTCCACTGGCGGAGGAGGATAACCCCTAATATCCGTGCTCTCCACCGGCGAAGGAGGAGGAGGATAACCCCTAATATCTGTGCTCTCCACTGGCAGAGGAGGATAACCTCCAATATCCACGTTCTCCACCGGTGGAGGAGGATAACCTCCAATATCCACGCTCTCCACTGGCGGAGGAGGAGGATAACCCCCAATATCTGCGCTCTCCACTGGCGGAGGAGGATAACCCCTAATATCTGTGCTCTCCACCGGCGAAGGAGGAGGAGGATAACCCCTAATATCTGTGCTCTCCACTGGCAGAGGAGGATAACCCCCAATATCCGCGCTCTTTACTAAGGTCTATGGTTTGTGGAAAGGACCATGTGAGCGGCTCTGGGGGTCTTGCGGTGATCGGACCCCCATCATTTAGGATCTGCATTTATCCGGCATCTATGGCTCAGACCCCCGGGGACACACGTCCGTAGGTCACCTCCTCCACCAGTCGTGTCTGCTGCTGGGGGAAGCCGTCATACCTATCACCCAACTTTCCCAATGTCTGGATCTCTGGCTGGGAGTTGTAGTTCCTCTCCTCAGACCTTGCGGCAGCCTTTAATGGCCTCGCTCACACCTGGTTCTCGGGATGATGTAGCAGAGCTGGAGCGGTATGTGATGAGCTGAGCCCACAGCAGCATGGTCTCGCTGTTATCAGCCGCTGTGGCAGCAGGACACACATTGATGGAGTTTTGTTCCTATGTTTCTTTTCATTATTACACTGTTCACATTGTGTCCGCCCGGTGACTATATCGGAGCTGCTGAGCACCTCTTTATTTCCCCTCCTTCTATCGGTACAGTGGACCTCTGCCCCGGGGGTCCGCCACCCATGCCATGACTCCAGCTCTGGTGCTCAGTATGGCGGTATTCCAATGGGGAGAGATTGGCCTATAAAAAGACAGGGGGCCCGACCGAGCTCCAGACCCCTCCACGATCTATGGGGCCTCACTGATACACTGCGCCGGCTCCTCAGCTCTTCCAGGAGGCGGCAGGATCACACTGTCATCACTTCTCGGGGGGACGTTATTCCATCCGGCGCTCATTACCGTATTTAGCGACAAGTTCAGACTTGGCGCCTATAAAAAGCCGACGCTCGGCACAAAACCCGCGACTTTCCTCACCTCCTATAATAACCCGCTAATAAATGCGTCTCGCTGATCGCTCTCATGGCGGATCCTGCCCCCCAGTGACTGAAGGTGGCACAAGGTCCGAGCAGATACTGAACAAGAAGGGAGTGCGGCACTGGGAACATACAGGAATGCATTCTACTGCTCTCTGTTGTCAGCCACTTCAGCCATCAGACATTTTCCAGCAATTCTTTGTGCAAGTGAACGGACATTAATGTGAGGCGCTGCCGTCCATCCCGGGGGTCTCTCGGGCGCTGCCATCCATCCTGGGGGGTCTCGGGCGCTGCCATCCATCCCGGGGGTCTCTCAGGTGCTGCCATCCATCCCGGGGGTCTCTCGGGCGCTGCCATCCATCCCGGGGGTCTCTCGGGCGCTGCCATCCATCCCGGGGGTCTCTCGGGCGCTGCCGTCCATCCCGGGGGTCTCTCGGGCGCTGCCATCCATCCCGGGGGGGTCTCGGGCGCTGCCATCCATCCCGGGGGTCTCTCGGGCGCTGCCATCCATCCCGGGGGTCTCTCGGGCGCTGCCATCCATCCCGGGGGTCTCTTGGGCCCTGCCATCCATCCCGGGGGTCTCTTGGGCACTGCCATCCATCCCGGGGGTCTCTTGGGCACTGCCATCTATCCCGGGGGTCTCTTGGGCACTGCCATCCATCTCGGGGGTCTCTTGGGTGCTGCCACCCATCCCGGGGGTGTCTCGGATGTTGCCATCCATCCCGGGGGTCTCTCGGGCGCTGCCATCCATCCCGGGGTCTCTCAGGGCTGTCGTCCATCCCGGGCGCTGCCGTCATTCCCGGGGGTCTCTCGTGCACGGCCATCCATCCCGGGGGTCTCTCGGGTGCTGCCATCCATCCCGGGGGGTCTCGTGCACGGCCATCCATCCTGGGGGTCTCTCGGGTGCTGCCATCCATCCTGGGGGGTCTCGGGCACTGCCATCCATCCCGGGGGTCTCTCGGGCGCTGCCATCCATCCCGGGGGTCTCTCGGGTGCTGCCATCCATCCCGGGGGTCTCTCGGGTGCTGCCATCCATCCCGGGGGTCTCTCGGGCGCTGCCATCCATCCCGGGAGTCTCTCGGGCGCTGCCATCCATCCCGGGGGTCTCTCGGGCGCTGCCATCCATCCCGGGGGTCTCTCGGGTGCTGCCATCCATCCCGGGGGTCTCTCGGGCGCTGCCGTCCATCCCGGGGGTCTCTCGGGCGCTGCCTTCCATCCCGGGGGTCTCTCGGGCGCTGCCGTCCATCCCGGGGGTCTCTCGGACGCTGCCGTCCATCCCGGGGGTCTCTCGGGCGCTGCCGTCCATCCCGGGGGTCTCTCGGGCGCTGCCGTCCATCCCGGGGGTCTCTCGGGCGCTGCCATCCATCCCGGGGTCTCTCAGGGCTGTCGTCCATCCCGGGGGTCTCTCAGGCGCTGCCTTCCATCCCGGGGTCTCTCAGGGCTGTCGTCCATCCCGGGCGCTGCCGTCATTCCCGGGGGTCTCTCGTGCACGGCCATCCATCCCGGGGGTCTCTCGGGTGCTGCCATCCATCCCGGGGGGTCTCGTGCACGGCCATCCATCCTGGGGGTCTCTCGGGTGCTGCCATCCATCCTGGGGGGTCTCGGGCACTGCCATCCATCCCGGGGGTCTCTCGGGCGCTGCCATCCATTCCGGGGGTCTCTCGGGCGCTGCCGTCCATCCCGGGGGTCTCTCGGGCGCTGCCGTCCATCCCGGGGGTCTCTCGGGCGCTGTCGTCCATCCCGGGGGTCTCTCGGGCGCTGCCATCCATCCCGGGGGGGTCTCGGGCACTGGTATATATCGACCTTCCTAAGATCTCGCTCTGCTTCCACGGCTGAGTCACTACTCGCAGTCATTTCTCCTCTGTTCCCGTCCGGGGGATTTTCCTCGGCTCTGGATAAGATTATGTGGAATCGTTCTGGCATTAAACTTTTTGGGGGATTTTTTCCGCCCACCTGTTACTCGCCGGGGGACGAGCCTCAAAATTGTGAGAAGTAATTTCATCATATTAATTATACATCGCTCATCAGACGGGGTGTTAGCACCGCTCGCTGCCTGCGACGTGTGAGGCCGACGCTACCCCTCTGGGGAGAGTCAGAGGAGCCCCCACAGCCCGCACCGACACGGGGGCTTAATGTCAGGGGGGAGACGAGCGAGATCACACCTAAGATCACAGGAAGCGAGCACAGGACGATACAGCTCATCCTCCAGTCACCTCCAGAGCTGCGGTCACTATCCTGCTGCTACATTGGGTGTTATTCTCCAGTCACCTCCAGAGCTGCAGTCACTATTCTGCTGCTACATTGTGTGTTATTCTCCAGTCACCTCCAAAGCTGCAGTCACTATGCTGTGGGCTGGTACATGGGATCAGTACAATGCTAACAGGCAAAGTCTTGTCATGTGACTGCAGCTCTAGATGTGATTGGAGTATGACAATGTAGTAAAGAGCAGACAGATTGCAGAGTTATTACATTTTTGGCACTTTTTAGTTACACGGTGTGTGAGGGTCTTCTGCAGATTAGGATGGTAAAGGGGCGACTGCTGCAGATTCCTAGGAGATGGGAGTAGTCCAGGAGTGACGGCACACAATGATGGGGGTACTCACAGCTGGCAGTGGTCTCCTTTGATCCCCTTGGTGGTACAGTGGCATTTCCCGGTCTGCATCTCACAGATACTGGCGTGTCCATTACATTCACAGGCTGGAAGAGAAGAGAGGGGAGGATGAGACTCCGCACCGCAAAGTACTACATACCCATCAGACTATACAGAGGGGAGGATGAGACTCCGCACCGCAAAGTACTACATACCCATCAGACTATACAGAGGGGAGGATGAGACTCCGCACCGCAGAGTACTACATACCCATCAGTCTATACAGAGGGGAGGATGAGACTCCGCACCGCAAAGTACTACATACCCATCAGACTATACAGGGGGAGGATGAGACTCCGCACCGCAAAGTACTACATACCCATCAGACTATACAGAGGGGAGGATGAGACTCCGCACCGCAAAGTACTACATACCCATCAGTCTATACAGAGGGGAGGATGAGACTCCACACCGCAAAGTACTACATACCCATCAGACTATACAGAGGGGAGGATGAGACTCCGCACCGCAGAGTACTACATACCCATCAGACTATACAGAGGGGAGGATGAGACTCCGCACCGCAAAGTACTACATACCCATCAGACTATACAGAGGGGAGGATGAGACTCCACACCGCAAAGTACTACATACCCATCAGACTATACAGAGGGGAGGATGAGACTCCACACCGCAAAGTACTACATACCCATCAGACTATACAGAGGGGAGGATGAGACTCCGCACCGCAAAGTACTACATACCCATCAGACTATACAGAGGGGAGGATGAGACTCCGCACCGCAGAGTACTACATACCCATCAGACTATACAGAGGGGAGGATGAGACTCCGCACCGCAGAGTACTACATACCCATCAGACTATACAGAGGGGAGGATGAGACTCCGCACCGCAAAGTACTACATACCCATCAGACTATACAGAGGGGAGGATGAGACTCCGCACCGCAGAGTACTACATACCCATCAGACTATACAGAGGGGAGGATGAGACTCCGCACCGCAGAGTACTACATACCCATCAGACTATACAGAGGGGAGGATGAGACTCCGCACCGCAAAGTACTACATACCCATCAGACTATACAGAGGGGAGGATGAGACTCCACACCGCAAAGTACTACATACCCATCAGACTATACAGAGGGGAGGATGAGACTCCGCACCGCAAAGTACTACATACCCATCAGACTATACAGAGGGGAGGATGAGACTCCACACCGCAAAGTACTACATACCCATCAGACTATACAGAGGGGAGGATGAGACTCCGCACCGCAAAGTACTACATACCCATCAGACTATACAGAGGGGAGGATGAGACTCCACACCGCAAAGTACTACATACCCATCAGACTATACAGAGGGGAGGATGAGACTCCGCACCGCAGAGTACTACATACCCATCAGACTATACAGAGGGGAGGATGAGACTCCACACCGCAAAGTACTACATACCCATCAGACTATACAGAGGGGAGGATGAGACTCCGCACCGCAAAGTACTACATACCCATCAGACTATACAGAGGGGAGGATGAGACTCCGCACCGCAAAGTACTACATACCCATCAGACTATACAGAGGGGAGGATGAGACTCCACACCGCAAAGTACTACATACCCATCAGACTATACAGAGGGGAGGATGAGACTCCGCACCGCAAAGTACTACACACCCATCAGTCTATACAGAGGGGAGGATGAGACTCCACACCGCAAAGTACTACATACCCATCAGACTATACAGAGGGGAGGATGAGACTCCGCACCGCAAAGTAATACATACCCATCAGACTATACAGAGGGGAGGATGAGACTCCACAACGCAAAGTACTACATACCCATCAGACTATACAGAGGGGAGGATGAGACTCCGCACCGCAGAGTACTACATACCCATCAGACTATACAGACGGGAGGATGAGACTCCACACCGCAAAGTACTACATACCCATCAGACTATACAGAGGGGAGGATGAGACTCCGCACCGCAAAGTACTACATACCCATCAGACTATACAGAGGGGAGGATGAGACTCCACAACGCAAAGTACTACATACCCATCAGACTATACAGAGGGGAGGATGAGACTCCGCACCGCAAAGTACTACATACCCATCAGACTATACAGAGGGGAGGATGAGACTCCACAACGCAAAGTACTGCATACCCATCAGACTATACAGAGGGGAGGATGAGACTCCGCACCGCAAAGTACTACATACCCATCAGACTATACAGAGGGGAGGATGAGACTCCACAACGCAAAGTACTGCATACCCATCAGACTATACAGAGGGGAGGATGAGACTCCGCACCGCAAAGTACTACATACCCATCAGACTATACAGAGGGGAGGATGAGACTCCACAACGCAAAGTACTGCATACCCATCAGACTATACAGAGGGGAGGATGAGACTCCGCACCGCAAAGTACTACATACCCATCAGACTATACAGAGGGGAGGATGAGACTCCACAACGCAAAGTACTACATACCCATCAGACTATACAGAGGGGAGGATGAGACTCCGCACCGCAAAGTACTACATACCCATCAGACTATACAGAGGGGAGGATGAGACTCCACAACGCAAAGTACTACATACCCATCAGACTATACAGAGGGGAGGATGAGACTCCGCACCGCAGAGTACTACATACCCATCAGACTATACGGAGGGGAGGATGAGACTCTGCACCGCAAAGTACTACATACCCATCAGACTATACAGAGGGGAGGATGAGACTCCACACCGCAAAGTACTACATACCCATCAGACTATACAGAGGGGAGGATGAGACTCCGCACCGCAGAGTACTACATACCCATCAGACTATACAGAGGGGAGGATGAGACTCCGCACCGCAAAGTACTACATACCCATCAGACTATACAGAGGGGAGGATGAGACTCCGCACCGCAAAGTACTACATACCCATCAGACTATACAGAGGGGAGGATGAGACTCCACACCGCAAAGTACTACATACCCATCAGACTATACAGAGGGGAGGATGAGACTCCGCACCGCAAAGTACTACATACCCATCAGACTATACAGAGGGGAGGATGAGACTCCACACCGCAAAGTACTACATACCCATCAGACTATACAGAGGGGAGGATGAGACTCCGCACCGCAAAGTACTACACACCCATCAGTCTATACAGAGGGGAGGATGAGACTCCACACCGCAAAGTACTACATACCCATCAGACTATACAGAGGGGAGGATGAGACTCCGCACCGCAAAGTAATACATACCCATCAGACTATACAGAGGGGAGGATGAGACTCTGCACCGTAAATTACTACATACAGCAGCCACGGGACAGAGCTCAGAGCAGGACAGCAGCCACAAGGCAGAGCCTGGAGCACGACCACAGCCACAAGGCAGAGTCTGGAGCACGGCCACAGACACAAGGCAGAGTCTGGAGCACGGCCACAGCCACAAGGCAGAGTCTGGAGCACGACCACAGACACAAGGCAGAGTCTGGAGCACGACCACAGACACAAGGCAGAGTCTGGAGCACGACCACAGACACAAGGCAGAGTCTGGAGTATGACCACAGCCACAAGGCAGAGTCTGGAGCACAACCACAGACACAAGGCAGAGTCTGGAGCACGACCACAGCCACAAGGCAGAGCCTGGAGCACGACCACAGCCACAAGGCAGAGTCTGGAGCACGACCACAGCCACAAGGCAGAGTCTGGAGCACGACCACAGCCACGAGGCAGAGTCTGGAGCACGACCACAGCCACGAGGCAGAGTCTGGAGCACGACCACAGCCACAAGGCAGAGCCTGGAGCACGACCACAGCCACAAGGCAGAGTCTGGAGCACGACCACAGACACAAGGCAGAGTCTGGAGCACGACCACAGCCACAAGGCAGAGCCTGGAGCACGACCACAGCCACAAGGCAGAGTCTGGAGCACGACCACAGCCACAAGGCAGAGTCTGGAGCACGACCACAGACACAAGGCAGAGTCTGGAGCACGACCACAGACACAAGGCAGAGTCTGGAGCACGACCACAGCCACAAGGCAGAGTCTGGAGCACGACCACAGCCACAAGGCAGAGATCGGCGCATGAGTGAGGCCAAATGTGTTATCCTGTGATAACATGTCTCCTGATGTACACATGACAGATGCCTGTCAATCACCGGGATTGGGATGGGGAACAACACACCTCTCTGCAGTGGAGCGCCGGGCTCTGACCAGTGTTAGTCCACTGACAGGTTCTCTTTAAACTCCTCTAGTCCTGATCTGATATTTTTCATAGCTGATGTTTGGTACAGTTGTATTCAGTCCAGACAATCCTCTTTCTGGATCCCGGAATGATACATTGTAAGAAACCATCAGAACATGGAGCCGTGCGTGTCTGTTCTGTATGTTATATGAAGGGTTAACTCTTCTTTTCTTTGTTAATTTTCAGGTGCCAAATCATGATTACAACACGATGGGAGCGGTGCAGGCGCGGAGTGTGCGGTACAGGCGGTGGGTCATGGTGCAGGCAGTCGGTCATGGTGCAGGTGGGGGGTCATGGTGCAGGCAGTCGATCGCGGTGCAGGGGGAGGGTCACGGTGCAGGCAGTCGGTCACGGTGCAGCGGGAGGGTCAAGGTGCAGGCAGTCACACACGGTGCAGGCAGTCGGTCACAGTGCAGGCAGTCGGTCACGGTACAGGTGGGGGGTCATGGTGCAGGCAGTCGGTCACGGTGCAGGTGGGGGGGTCACAGTGCAGGCAGTCGGTCACGGTGCAGGTGGGGGGGTCACGGTGCAGGCAGTCTGTCATGGTGCAGGCAGTCGGTCACGGTGCAGGTGGGGGGGTCACGGTGCAGGCAGTCGGTCATGGTGCAGGCAATCGGTCACGGTGCAGGTGGAGGGTCACATGGCGGCTCCTGTCACGCACACTGCGTCCAGGCCACCTGCACATTGTAACAGAACTCGCTCGGCGGAGAAGTAAATTTCTCGGCTTTCTTTGTGTACAGGCCCCAAGGACCATAAATCCCGGGGTGAAGGGTTTAGCACAGGTCAAGCTGCGCGGCCCCAGATTAATTCACTCCGGCGGCATTTTGTAAACCGGTGATTTGCAGGATGCGGAGGAAATGGCTTTTTCTCAGGAAATGCCGAGCAATCAGTTTGAACCTTCAGATTGTGGTTAATGACTGAAGGCCGAAACTGATGGATGTTTTCTATCCAGCGAAGGAGCGCACCTGCCCGCAGCACCGGATCACGGGGGCGGCCGCCGCGCGGAATATACGTCGCCTGTACAACAAGGCCGCGTCTGCCGTGCGGAATATTTATAGGGCGACTAACGCCCAGATATAGATACAAGGAGCATAGAAAGCATTTACACCCTTCAGATCTGCCTGGAGGAGACGGGCTCCTACCATGAGGCATGGTGGAGGCTGCGCTGGGGTCTTCATCATTCCTTCATCTATAGGTGTCCACAGCCCATACTGAGATGGTAGCAAAATACCGGGGAAAACCTGCTGCCGTCCGCACGGGCGCTGCCGGACACGGAGAAAAGCCCAAACTATACCCTGCGCCGGCGCTGTAAGGGAGGCCCCAAAAAGTCAGGTAATTCTCCACCTGTAGGATGCGGGATCACGTGCTGACTGCAGGGATCCGGGACCGTGAGATCGGGTCTGTGCAGCCATCGGGACTCGGCCTCTGCTCCGTGCAGTGTCTATGGCACTGCCGGAAACAGCCGAGCGCTGCAGACAATCAACGGAGCACAGGCAGCGAGTGCTCACCTCCACATCAATCCGGACCCCAAACTCGGGAGTCTGGACCCCAACAATAAGCTTCGTAGCTCCATTTCCTACGGATGGAGGATATATTAAGTATTTGGTAATTATAACCTTTTCCTGGTCAGAATCCAGACCGGAGTCAGAATGCAATAACAGAGGGCGTGACGACTTGTGCAGAGGGGGTGACGACTTGTGCAGAGGGGGTGACGACTTGTGCAGAGGGGGTGACGACTTGTGCAGAGGGGGTGACGACTTGTGCAGAGGGGGTGACGACTTGTGCAGAGGGGGTGACGACTTGTGCAGAGGGGGTGACGACTTGTGCAGAGGGGGTGACGACTTGTGCAGAGGGAGTGACGACTTGTGCAGAGGGAATGACGACTTGTGCAGAGGGAGTGACGACTTGTGCAGAGGGGGTGACGACTTGTGCAGAGGGGGTGACGACTTGTGCAGAGGGGGTGACGACTTGTGCAGAGGGAGTGACGACTTGTGCAGAGGGAATGACGACTTGTGCAGAGGGAGTGACGACTTGTGCAGAGGGGGTGACGACTTGTGCAGAGGGGGTGACGACTTGTGCAGAGGGGGTGACGACTTGTGCAGAGGGGGTGACGACTTGTGCAGAGGGGGTGACGACTTGTGCAGAGGGAGTGACGACTTGTGCAGAGGGGGTGACGACTTGTGCAGAGGGGGTGACGACTTGTGCAGAGGGGATGACGACTTGTGCAGAGGGGGTGACGACTTGTGCAGAGGGGGTGAGGACTTGTGTAGAAGGGGTTAGGACTTGTGCAGAGGGGGTGACGACTTGTGCAGAGGGGGGTGACGACTTGTGTAGAAGGGGTTAGGACTTGTGCAGAGGGCGTGAGGACTTGTGCAGAGGGGGTGACGACTTGTGCAGAAGGGGTGAGGACTTGTGCAGAGGGGGTTAGGACTTGTGCAGAGGGCGTGAGGACTTGTGCAGAGGGGGTGACGACTTGTGCAGAGGGGGGTGACGACTTGTGTAGAAGGGGTTAGGACTTGTGCAGAGGGCGTGAGGACTTGTGCAGAGGGGGTGACGACTTGTGCAGAAGGGGTGAGGACTTGTGCAGAAGGGGTGAGGACTTGTGCAGAGGGGGTGAAGACATCCTGATGAATGAGGTGTGTGGACATGTGGGATCTAACCCTGTATGTGGAGTCACCCAGCTTTCCCAGGGACGGACACATGACCCTGTATTTGGCGTCACCCAGTTTTCCAAGGGACAGACACATGACCCTGTATTTGGCGTCACCCAGCTTTCCCAGGGACGGACACATGACCCTGTATGTGGCGTCACCCAGCTTTCGCAGGGACGGACACATGACCCTGTATTTGGCGTCACCCAGCTTTCCCAGGGACAGACACATGGCCCTGTATTTGGCGTTACTCAGCTTTCCCAGGGACGGACACATGACCCTGTATTTGGTGTCACCCAGCTTTCCCAGGGACGGACACATGACCCTGTATTTGGCGTCACCCAGCTTTCCCAGGGACGGACACATGACCCTGTATTTGGTGTCACCCAGCTTTCCCAGGGACGGACACATGACCCTGTATTTGGTGTCACCCAGCTTTCCCAGGGACGGACACATGACCCTGTATTTGGTGTCACCCAGCTTTCCCAGGGACGGACACATGACCCTGTATTTGGTGTCACCGAGCTTTCCCAGGGACGGACACATGACCCTGTATTTGGTGTCACCCAGCTTTCCCAGGGACGGACACATGACCCTGTATTTGGTGTCACCCAGCTTTCCCAGGGACGGACACATGACCCTGTATTTGGTGTCACCAAGCTTTACCAGGGACGGACACATGACCCTGTATTTGGCGTCACCCAGCTTTCCCGGGGACGGACACATGAGCGGAGCAGTCGCATTAGCTAGCAGCACAGCGGCCTCGGGTGAGCTCCAGCAATGGCGGGCACAGATGACAGGATGGTGGCAGCTGTAGCAGCGCAGCCTTCGCCATTGATCCGCGACATTGATTTTTAGAGTCTCTATTAAAATATCTCTGAGTGTTAAAACTAACAGTCTGGTAATGGTGGCGTGTGGGGGAGGGGAAGCCATGAGATGAAACCCATCAGGAGGGAGTCACAGGCAGCGAATACCCGGGGGACCCGGTATATTACACCCCCCGTAATGTCTGCGCTGCTCTAAGGGCTGATATATCGTCTGTACGTGACATGTCCCCACTGGTGTGTACAGTGCTGCGGTATAAGCCGACGCTATAGACAAAAATATCATTACCAGGGATCATTCATATCTTATGTTAGTAGGAAAAAAACAGAGAGAGACACCATTAGATAAGGTGCACCTCCAGCACTCCCAGAACCAAGAAGCACCTCCAGCACTCCCAGAACCAAGGAGAAGCACCTCCAGCACTACCAGAACCAAGGAGAAGCACCTCCAGCACTACCAGAACCAAGGAGAAGCACCTCCAGCACTACCAGAACCAAGGAGAAGCACCTCCAGCACTCCCAGAACCAAGAAGCACCTCCAGCACTCCCAGAACCAAGGAGAAGCACCTCCAGCACTACCAGAACCAAGGAGAAGCACCTCCAGCACTACCAGAACCAAGGAGAAGCACCTCCAGCACTACCAGAACTAAGGAGAAGCACCTCCAGCACTCCCAGAACCAAGGAGAAGCACCTCCAGCACTCCCAGAACCAAGGAGAAGCACCTCCAGCACTACCAGAACCAAGGAGAAGCACCTCCAGCATTCCCAGAACCAAGGAGAAGCACCTCCAGCACTACCAGAACCAAGGAGAACCACGTCCAGCACTACCAGAGCCAAGGAGAAGCACCTCCAGCACTACCAGAGCCGAGGAGAGGCACCTCCAGCACTACCAGAGCCAAGGAGAAGCACCTCAGGCACTACCAGAACCAAGGAGAACCACGTCCAGCACTACCAGAACCAAGGAGAAGCACCTCCAGCACTACCAGAACCAAGGAGAAGCACCTCCAGCACTACCAGAACCAAGGAGAACCACGTCCAGCACTACCAGAGCCAAGGAGAAGCACCTCCAGCACTACCAGAGCCGAGGAGAGGCACCTCCAGCACTACCAGAACCAAGGAGAAGCACCTCCAGCACTCCCAGAACCAAGGAGAAGCACCTCCAGCACTACCAGAGCCAAGGAGAAGCACCTCCAGCACTCCCAGAACCAAGGAGAAGCACCTCCAGCACTACCAGAGCCAAGGAGAAGCACCTCCAGCACTACCAGAGCCAAGGAGAAGCACCTCCAGCACTACCAGAACCAAGGAGAAGCACCTCCAGCATTCCCAGAACCAAGGAGAAGCACCTCCAGCACTACCAGAACCAAGGAGAACCACGTCCAGCACTACCAGAGCCAAGGAGAAGCACCTCCAGCACTACCAGAGCCGAGGAGAGGCACCTCTAGCACTACCAGAGCCAAGGAGAAGCACCTACGGCACTACCAGAACCAAGGAGAAGCACCTCCAGCACTACCAGAACCAAGGAGAACCACGTCCAGCACTACCAGAACCAAGGAGAACCACGTCCAGCACTACCAGAACCAAGGAGAAGCACCTCCAGCACTACCAGAACCAAGGAGAACCACGTCCAGCACTACCAGAGCCAAGGAGAAGCACCTCCAGCACTACCAGAGCCGAGGAGAGGCACCTCCAGCACTACCAGAACCAAGGAGAAGCACCTCCAGCACTCCCAGAACCAAGGAGAAGCACCTCCAGCACTACCAGAGCCAAGGAGAAGCACCTCCAGCACTCCCAGAACCAAGGAGAAGCACCACCAGCACTACCAGAACCAAGGAGAAGCACCTCCAGCACTACCAGAACCAAGGAGAACCACGTCCAGCACTACCAGAGCCAAGGAGAAGCACCTCCAGCACTACCAGAGCCAAGGAGAAGCACCTCCAGCACTACCAGAGCCGAGGAGAGGCACCTCCAGCACTACCAGAGCCAAGGAGAAGCACCTCCGGCACTACCAGAACCAAGGAGAAGCACCTCCAGCACTACCAGAACCAAGGAGAAGCACCTCCAGCAGTACCAGAACCAAGGAGAAGCACCTCCAGCACTAACAGAACCAAGGAGAAGCACCTCCAGCACTACCAGAACCAAGGAGAAGCACCTCCAGCACTACCAGAACCAAGGAGAAGCACCTCCAGCACTACCAGAACCAAGGAGAAGCACCTCCAGCACTACCAGAACCACAGGGATGCTACTTGTATGGGGAACAGTGATTCTTTTCTATATAATTTCCTCCCTGCGCTCTTAGTTGCGATATTGCGATATTATTCTGATCTGCTTCTATGTGTCAGTCTTCACTGCGATTTCTGCGTTCTATTCCTGACTCCTGGGCCGGTCACATGACATGCCTGCTGCCATCGCTCCTTATCCAGCAGCCGCCTATTATCTTCCTTATTAGAATTGAACGGATCGTTAACGACATCATGGCTGCCATAAACGCCGGCGCAGGCACTGATGGGGCAGATAAGATTTACATCCAATGATTACAGCGGAAAGTCTGCGGCACAAAGACTGGAGTAATAAGACGAGACAAGGAGAGAGGGAAGAAGTGTGCGCGGCGCCCATTCATCACTGCCAGAGACCCCGCAGCACAGCGCACGCCGCAGCACAGCGCCGGTACCAACGGAGGCAATTATAAGATTATCATTAATCCTCGGCATGAAATCAAATAACTATGAGCGAGAAAGCATCGCACCATAAATCACCGCGCCAAACCTCAACGCTCCGAGAATGGGCAGGACGGACTCATCAATTACAAGACCCCAAATTCTGCTGGGCCCCGCACTGCTGACAACACGAACACGTGCTCCACCATAACCAGAATCACTGGCATCAAAGCTCAGATTGCATCATCCTAATAGTCTCATTATATGGAAGATGTCCGATCAGAGGATTATAAGAGAATGAAGAATATAATAGTCACCATGATGATGGAGCGAGAGGCAAAGAAAGCAAGGGGCTGACAATGACCACGACAAGAAGCAGCAGTCACCCCAAAAATGACAAAGAGATAAGGTTCTGTCTGCAGCCACCACTAGGGGGAGCTCCCTGTATACAGAGATACATGATAAGATCCTGTCTGCAGCCACCACTAGGGGGAGCTCCCTGTATACAGAGATACATGATAAGATCCTGTCTGCAGACACCACTAGAGGGAGCTCCCTGTATACAGAGATACATGATAAGATACTGTCTGCAGCCACCACTAGGGGGAGCACCCTGTATACAGAGAGATATATGATAAGGTCCTGTCTGCAGTCACCACTAGGGGGAGCTCCTTGTATAGAGAGATACATGATAAGATCCAGTGTACAGTCACCACTAGGGGGAGCTCCCTGTATACAGAGATACATGATAAGATCCTGTCTGCAGCCACCACTAGGGGGAGCTCCCTGTATACAGAGATACATGGTAAGGTTCTGTCTGCAGCCACCACTAGGGGGAGCTCCCTGTATACAGAGATACATGATAAGATCCTGTCTGCTGTCACCACTAGGGGGAGCTCCCTCTATACAGAGATACATGATAAGATCCTGTCTGCAGTCACCACTAGGGGGAGCTCCCTGTATACAGAGATACATGATAAGATCCTGTCTGCAGTCACCACTAGGGGGAGATCCCTGTATACAGAGATACATGATAAGATCCCATCTGCAGCCACCACTAGGTGGAGCTCCCTGTACACAGAGATACATGATAAGATCCTGTCTGCAGCCACCACTAGGGGAAGCTCCCTGTATACAGAGATACATGATAAGATCCTGTCTGCAGCCACCACTAGAGGGAGCTCCCTCTATACAGAGATACATGATAAGATCCTGTCTGCAGCCACCACTAGGGGGAGCTCTCTGTATACAGAGATACATGATAAGATCCTGTCTGCAGTCACCACTAGGGGGAGCTCCCTGTATACAGAGATACATGATACGATCCTGTCTGCAGCCACCACTAGGGGGAGCTCTCTGTATACAGAGATACATGATAAGATCCTGTCTGCAGTCACCACTAGGGGAAGCTCCCTGTATACAGAGATACATGATAAGATCCTGTCTGCAGCCACCACTAGGGGGAGCTCCCTGTATACAGAGATACATGATAAGATCCTGTCTGCAGCCACCACTAGGGGGAGCTCCCTGTATACAGAGATACATGATAAGATCCTGTCTGCAGTCACCACTAGGGGGAGCTCTCTGTATACAGAGATACATGATAAGATCCTGTCTGCAGCCACCACTAGGGGGAGCTCCCTGTATACAGAGATACATGATAAGGTTCTGTCTGCAGCCACCACTAGGGGGAGCTCCCTGTATACAGAGATACATGATAAGATCCTGTCTGCAGTCACCACTAGGGGGAGCTCCCCGTATACAGAGATACATGATAAGATCCTGTCTGCAGTCACCACTAGGGGGAGCTCCCTGTATACAGAGATACATGATAAGATCCTGTCTGCAGTCACCACTAGGGGGAGCTCCCTGAATACAGAGATACATGATAAGATCCTGTCTGCAGTCACCACTAGGGGGAGCTCCCTGTATACAGAGATACATGATAAGATTCTGTCTGCAGCCACCACTAGGGGTAGCTCCCTGTATACAGAGATACATGATAAGATCCTGTCTGCAGCCACCACTAGGGGGAGCTCCCTGTATACAGAGATACATGATAAGATCCTGTCTGCAGCCACCACTAGGGGAAGCTCCCTGTATACAGAGATACATGATAAGATCCTGTCTGCAGCCACCACTAGGGGGAGCTCTCTGTATACAGAGATACATGATAAGATCCTGTCTGCAGCCACCACTAGGGGGAGCTCTCTGTATACAGAGATACATGATAATATCCTGTCTGCAGTCACCACTAGGGGGAGCTCCCTGTATACAGAGATACATGATAAGATCCTGTCTGCAGCCACCACTAGGGGGAGCTCCCTGTGTACAGAGATACATGATAAGATCCTGTCTGCAGTCACCACTAGGGGGGGCTCCCTGTATACAGAGATACATGATAAGATCCTGTCTGCAACCACCACTAGAGGGAGCTCCCTGTATACAGAGATACATGATAAGATCCTGTCTGCAGCCACCACTAGGGGGAGCTCCCTGTATACAGAGATACATGATAAGATCCTGTCTGCAGTCACCACTAGGGGGAGCTCCCTGTATACAGAGATACATAATAAGATCCTGTCTGCAACCACCACTAGAGGGAGCTCCCTGTATACAGAGATATATGATAACATCCTGTCTGCTGTCACCACTAGGGGGACCTCTCTGTATACAGAGATATATGATAACATCCTGTCTGCTGTCACCACTAGGAGGAGCTCCCTGTATACTGAGATACATGATAAGATCCTGTCTGCAACCACCACTAGAGGGAGCTCCCTGTATACAGAGATACATGATAAGATCCTGTCTGCAGCCACCACTAGGGGGACCTCTCTGTATACAGAGATACATGATAAGATCCTGTCTGCAGCCACCACTAGGGGGAGCTCCCTGTATACAGAGATACATGATAAGATCCTGTCTGCAGTCACCACTAGGGGGAGCTCCCTGTATACAGAGATACATGATAAGATCCTGTCTGCAGCCACCACTAGGGGGAGCTCCCTGTATACAGAGATACATGATAAGATCCTGTCTGCAGTCACCACTAGGGGGAGCTCCCTGTATACAGAGATACATGATAAGATCCTGTCTGCAGCCACCACTAGGGGGAGCTCCCTGTGTACAGAGATACATGATAAGATCCTGTCTGCAGTCACCACTAGGGGGGGCTCCCTGTATACAGAGATACATGATAAGATCCTGTCTGCAACCACCACTAGAGGGAGCTCCCTGTATACAGAGATACATGATAAGATCCTGTCTGCAGCCACCACTAGGGGGAGCTCCCTGTATACAGAGATACATGATAAGATCCTGTCTGCAGTCACCACTAGGGGGAGCTCCCTGTATACAGAGATACATGATAAGATCCTGTCTGCAACCACCACTAGAGGGAGCTCCCTGTATACAGAGATACATGATAAGATCCTGTCTGCAACCACCACTAGAGGGAGCTCCCTGTATACAGAGATACATGATAAGATCCTGTCTGCAGCCACCACTAGGGGGAGCTCCCTGTATACAGAGATACAAGATACATGATAAGATCCTGTCTGCAGTCACCACTAGGGGGAGCTCCCTGTATACAGAGATACATGATAAGATCCTGTCTGCAGTCACCACTAGGGGGAGCTCCCTGTATACAGAGATACATGATAAGATCCTGTCTGCAGCCACCACTAGGGGGAGCTCCCTGTATACAGAGATACATGATAAGATCCTGTCTGCAGCCACCACTAGGGGGAGCTCCCTGTATACAGAGATACATGATAAGATCCTGTCTGCAGTCACCACTAGGGGGAGCTCCCTGTATACAGAGATACATGATAAGATCCTGTCTGCAGTCACCACTAGGGGGAGCTCCCTGTATACAGAGATACATGATAAGATCCTGTCTGCAGTCACCACTAGGGGGAGCTCCCTGTATACAGAGATACATGATAAGATCCTGTCTGCAGTCACCACTAGGGGGAGCCCCCTGTATACAGAGATACATGATAAGATCCTGTCTGCAGCCACCACTAGGGGGAGCTCCCTGTATACAGAGATACATGATAAGATCCTGTCTGCAGCCACCACTAGGGGGAGCTCCCTGTATACAGAGATACATGATAAGATTCTGTCTGCAGCCACCACTAGGGGGAGCTCCCTGTATACAGAGATACATGATAAGATCCTGTCTGCAGTCACCACTAGGGGGAGCTCCCTGTATACTAGTGTAGATGGGGTTCTACTTCACTGTGTGCAGAATTATTAGGCAAGTTGTATTTTAGAGGATTATTTTTATCATTGATCAACAACTATGTTCTCCATCAACCCAAAAGACTTAAATATCACAGCTTAACCCCTTGACGACATGCCCCGTACTAGTACTGCGCATGTCGAGTCCCCTGCTTTGACTTGGGCCCCGGCCCTGAGCCCACATCAAAGTTTTGTACAGCTGACATGTGCGCGCAATAGCGGCGGGTGAAATTGCGATTCACCCGTTGATATTAACCTGTTAAATGCCGCTGATAGCGGCATTTAACCAGCGCTTCCGGCCGCGTGGCCGGAAATGAGTTCATCGCCGACCCCCGTCACATGATTGGGGGTCAGCGATGCATCGGCATGACAACCAGAGGGAGACCTCTATGCTTACTGATGCTGTCCTGCTGTGAGCGCCCCCCTGTGATCGGTGCTCAAAGCAAGCTTGCGATTCAGCTACATAGCAGCAATCTGACAATCTCTCCTATGGAGCAGAGCCGATCGAGTTGTGCCTCCCATGGAGGCTATTGAAGCATGGCAAAAGTAAAAAAAAGTTTTTAAAAATATGAAAAAAAACATATATATAAAAGTTTAAATCGCCCCTTTCGCCCCATCCAAAATAAAACAATAAAAAAAAAAAAAAATCAAACCCACACATTTGGTATCGCCGCGTTCAGAATCGCCCGATCTATCAATAAAAAAAGCATTAACCTGATCGCTAAACGGCGTAGTGAGAAAAAAAATTGAAACGCCAGAATTACGTTTTTTTGGTCACCGCGAAATTGCATTAAAATGCAATAATGGGTAATTGAAAGAACGTATCTACACAAAAGTGGTATCATTAAAAAACGTCAGCTCGGCGTGCAAAAAATAAGCCCTCACCTGACCCCAGATCACGAAAAATGGAGACGGTACGGGTATCGGAAAATGGCGCATTTTTTTAAGCAAAGTTTTGAATTTTTTTTCACCACTTAGTTAAAAAATAATCCAGACATGTTTGGGGTCTATGAACTCGTAATGACCTGGAGAATCATAATATCAGGTCAGTTTTAGCATTTAGTGAACCTAGTAAAAAAGCCAAACAAAAAACAAGTGTGGGATTGCACTTTTTTTGCAATTTCACCGCACTTGGAATTTTTTTCCCGTTTTCTAGTACACGACATGCTAAAACCAATGGTGTCATTGAAAACTACAACTTGTACCGCTAAAAATAAGCCCTCAGATGGCCAAATTGACAGAAAAATGAAAAAAAGTTATGGCTGTGGGAAGGAGGGGAGCGAAAAACAAAAACGCAAAAATGAAAAAGGGCTGCGGCGGGAAGGGGTTAATATTTTTGGAAGTTGGAGTGGGGTCTTTTAGATTTGGCTATCCTAGGAGGATATCTGTTCGTGCAGGTAACTATTAATGTGCAGAATTATTAGGCAACTTAATAAAAACCAAAAATATTCCCATCTCACTTGTTTATTTTCACCAGGTAAACCAATATAAGTGCACAAAATGTAGAAATAAACATTTCTGACATGTAAAAACAAAACCCCAAATAATTACTGACCAACATAGCCCCCTTTCTTTCTGATGACACTCAGCCGCCTCCATCCATAGATTCTGTCAGTTGCTTGATCTGTTTACGACCAACATTGGTGCAGCGGCCACCACAGCCTCCAGACACTGCTCCGAGAGGTGGACTGTTCTCCTCCCTGTAGATCTCACATTTTATGAGGGACCACAGGTTCTCTATGGGGTTCAGATCAGGTGAACAAGGGGCCATGTCATTATTGTTTCTTCTTTGAGACCTTTACTGGCCAGCCACGCTGTGGAGTAGTTAGAGGCATGTGATGGAGCATTGTCCTGCAGGAAAATCATGTTTTTCTTGAATGATACCGACTTCTTCCTGGACCACTGCTTGAAGAAGTCTTCCAGAAACTGGCAGGAGGTCTGGGAGTTGAGCTTCACTCCATCCTCAACCTGAGAAGGTCCCACAAGTCCATCTTCGATGATCCCAGCCCATACCAGTCCCCACCTCCACCTTGCTGGGTCTGAGTCGGAGTGGAGCTCTCTGCCCTTTACTGATCCGGCCTCCGGCCCATCCATCCGGCCCATCAAGAGTCACTCTCATCTCATCAGTCCAGAAAACCTGTGAACAGTCAGTCTTCAGATATTTCTTGGCCCAGTCTTGACGTTTTATCTTCTGTTTCTCGTTTTTCAGCCTTCCTTACCTTGGCCGTGTCCCTGAGTATCGCACACCTTGTGCTTTTTGTTACTCCAGTAACGTTGCAGCTCTGAAATATGGCAAAACTTGTGGCAAATGGCATCTTGGCAGCTTCACGCTTGATTTTCCTCAATTCATGGGCAGTTATTTTGCTCCTTTTTTGCCCAACACGCTTCTTGCGACCCTGTTGGCTATTTGCCATGAAACGCTTGATTGTTCGGTGATCACTCTTCAAAGGTTTGGCAATTTCCAGACCGCTGCTCCCTCTGCAGACATCTCACAATTGTGGACTTTTCAGAGCCGTCAAATCTCTCTTCTGACCCATTTTGCCAAAGGAAAGGAAGTTGCCTAATAATTAAGCGCACGTTCTATAGGGTTCTGATGTCATTAGACAACTCCCCTCCTCATTACAGAGATGCAATCACCGGATTTACTGCATTGGTAGTTGGCTCTCAGCCTGAACAGCTTGGAGGAGGAAAACATGTATAAAAAGTGTCATGGGATCAAAATACAACTTGTCCAATAATTCTGCACGCAGTGTAGACCCTGGTGAATGTTGAGCCTCCACTGAGCTCCCGTCCCCCCGGGGTCGTCCCACCCACGGATGTGCTGGAGCGGAGCTGCCACATCATAAACCCACAGATGTGGGAATCCTTGAGGACGATTAGATTTTGGTGGCTGCAATCTATAGGGAATGATTGTGTTCGCGTTCACTGACAACAAGCAGGAGATCTTGCGATACTTCACATTGTAAGATCATCTACTTGAAAGCCAGGAACGGCTCCTGTTCACACAGCTGCGGTTTTGCCACAATGTATTTGTCATGTTTGAGCTTGTCGGGGTCCTGTGAGAGGATCTGCTCCGGTACCGCGCCTGTCCGCCATTTTTACAGCCGTCAGTACATGACAGCGCTGTGATGGACAGTTCGCCCGGATCCTGGTTTCTGGTGCCGGTAGTTCTCCCCTCATCAGCATCGCGGAGCCATTAATCCACCGTTCCCAGTAGACGGAGCTGTCAGAGCTGCACGTTCACTGCGCGGCTCACGGTCGCGGCGTCTCTGCGCAGCGGCCGGTTGATGACTCTCTCTAATGTGTAACTGTGCTTCTTGTTCTGCGCTGTCAGATGCCGCCACGAATTATGGCCGTCAAACCTCATCTGCCCGCTGCGCTCAACACACCCTCCGCCCGCTGCAGCCACATCCTGCCGCCATTTGTTTCAGAAAGTGACACACGGCGAGATCAGTTATTAAAAAAGACGCAACGCAGTTCACATCCAGACTGACGAGATTCTGCCGAGACGGAGCCGAGATCCCCGCGATTCATCTGTCTGAATATAGGAGGCAGGAATCATGGCAGCCAATGCATCCACCTGGGGGCGCTCACACCCCGGGGCTACTGAGCCAAAGTACAACGCAAGCCGCCATCATACTGCATCCGTATACAGAGCGAGCGCAGCTCTGGGGCATAATACAGGAGGCAACGCAGGATCAGTAATGTAATGTATGTGCACAGTGACTGCACCAGCAGAATAGTGAGTGCAGCTCTGGAGTATAAAACAGGATGTAACTCAGGATCAGTAATGTAATGTATGTACACAGTGACTGCACCAGCAGAATAGTGAGTGCAGCTCTGGAGTATAATACAAGAGGTAACTCTGTACATACATTACATTACTGATCCTAAGTGACTGCACCAGCAGAATAGTGAGCGCAGCTCTGGGGTATAATACAGGGTGTAACTCAGGATCAGTAATTTAATGTATGTACTGTTGTGAATTCTGTGGCAGAGCTCCCTCCTGTGGTCACAAGTGGTACTTTGGCTGATTCTCTCTGTGAGCTTCCGTTGGTGGAGGAGAGTGGTACTGCGGCTTCTGAGTTTCCTTCCTCAGGTGATGTGGTGAAGTCGTTAGGTGCTGCTCTATTTAACTCCACCTAGTGCTTTGATCCTGGCCTCCAGTCAATGTTCTAGTATTGGACCTGTTTCCTCCTGGATCGTTCCTGTGGCCTGCTGCTCTGCATAGCTAAGTTCTGCTTTGCTATTTTGTTTGCTGTTTTTTCTGTCCAGCTTGTCTATTTATTTTTTCCTGCTTGCTGGAAGCTCTGGGACGCAGAGGGTGTACCTCCGTGCCGTTAGTTCGGTACGGAGGGTCTTTTTGCCCCCTTTGCGTGGTTTTTGTAGGGTTTTGTGTTGACCGCAAAGTTACCTTTCCTATCCTCGCTCTGTTCAGAAAGTCGGGCCTCACTTTGCTAAATCTATTTCATCTCTACGTTTGTCTTTTCATCTTAACTCACAGTCATTATATGTGGGGGCTGCCTTTTCCTTTGGGGTTCGCTAGGTCTGCCACCATTGGTACGGTACAGTCAAAATTTCTTCTGTCCGTTACCTTGATCTGCTCTTTGTCATCATATTCTGTCATGGCATTTGTGGATTCAGGCGCTGCCCTGAATTTGATGGACTTGGAGTATGCTAGGCGTTGTGGGTTTTTCTTGGAGCCCTTGCAGTGTCCTATTCCATTGAGAGGAATTGATGCTACGCCTTTGGCCAAGAATAAGCCTCAGTACTGGACCCAGCTGACCATGTGCATGGCTCCTGCACATCAGGAGGTTATTCGCTTTCTGGTGTTGCATAATCTGCATGATGTGGTCGTGTTGGGGTTGCCATGGCTACAAGTCCATAATCCAGTATTAGATTGGAAATCCATGTCTGTGTCCAGCTGGGGTTGTCAGGGGGTACATGGTGATGTCCCATTTCTGACTATTTCGTCATCCACCCCTTCTGAGGTTCCAGAGTTCTTGTCTGATTACCGGGATGTATTTGATGAGCCCAAGTCCGATACCCTACCTCCGCATAGGGATTGTGATTGTGCTATCGATTTGATTCCTGGTAGTAAATTCCCAAAAGGTCGACTGTTTAATTTATCTGTGCCTGAGCACGCCGCCATGCGGAGTTATGTGAAGGAGTCCTTGGAGAAGGGGCATATTCGCCCGTCATCGTCGCCATTAGGAGCAGGGTTCTTTTTTGTAGCCAAGGATGGTTCACTGAGACCTTGTATAGATTACCGCCTTCTAAATAAGATCACGGTTAAATTTCAGTACCCCTTGCCGTTGTTATCGGATTTGTTTGCTCGGATTAAGGGGGCTAGTTGGTTCACCAAGATAGATCTTCGTGGTGCGTATAATCTTGTGCGTATTAAGCGAGGCGATGAATGGAAAACTGCATTTAATACGCCCGAGGGCCATTTTGAGTATCTAGTAATGCCATTCGGACTTGCCAATGCTCCATCAGTGTTTCAGTCCTTTATGCATGACATCTTCCGAGAGTACCTGGATAAATTCCTGATTGTGTACTTGGATGACATTTTGATCTTCTCGGATGATTGGGAGTCTCATGTGAAGCAGGTCAGAACGGTGTTTCAGGTCCTGCGTGCTAATTCTTTGTTTGTGAAGGGATCAAAGTGTCTCTTTGGTGTTCAGGAGGTTTCATTTTTGGGGTTCATCTTTTCCCCTTCTACTATCGAGATGGATCCGGTTAAGGTCCAAGCCATCCATGATTGGACTCAGCCGACATCTCTGAAAAGTCTGCAAAAGTTCCTGGGCTTTGCTAATTTTTATCGTCGCTTCATCTGCAATTTTTCTAGTATTGCTAAACCATTGACCGATTTGACCAAGAAGGGTGCTGATGTGGTCAATTGGTCTTCTGCTGCTGTGGAAGCTTTTCAAGAGTTGAAGCGTCGTTTTTCTTCTGCCCCTGTGCTGTGTCAACCAGATGTTTCGCTTCCATTCCAGGTCGAGGTTGATGCTTCTGAGATTGGAGCAGGGGCTGTTTTGTCGCAGAGAAGTTCTGATTGCTCGGTGATGAAACCATGCGCCTTCTTTTCCAGGAAGTTTTCGCCTGCTGAGCGAAATTATGATGTGGGCAATCGAGAGTTGCTGGCCATGAAGTGGGCATTCGAGGAGTGGCGTCATTGGCTTGAAGGAGCTAAGCATCGCGTGGTGGTCTTGACTGATCATAAGAACTTGACTTATCTCGAGTTTGCCAAGCGGTTGAATCCTAGACAGGCTCGTTGGTCGCTGTTTTTTGCCCGTTTTGACTTTGTGATTTCGTACCTTCCGGGCTCTAAAAATGTGAAGGCGGATGCTCTGTCTAGGAGTTTTGTGCCCGACTCTCCGGGTTTATCTGAGCCGGCGGGTATCCTCAAAGAGGGAGTAATTGTGTCTGCCATCTCCCCTGATTTGCGGCAGGTGCTGCAAAAATTTCAGGCTAATAAACCTGATCGTTGCCCAGCGGAGAAACTGTTTGTACCTGATAGGTGGACGAATAAAGTTATCTCTGAGGTTCATTGTTCGGTGTTGGCTGGTCATCCTGGAATCTTTGGTACCAGAGAGTTAGTGGCTAGATCCTTTTGGTGGCCATCTCTGTCGCGGGATGTGCGTACATTTGTGCAGTCCTGTGGGATTTGTGCTCGGGCTAAGCCCTGCTGTTCTCGTGCCAGTGGGTTGCTTTTGCCCTTGCCGGTCCCGAAGAGGCCTTGGACACATATCTCTATGGATTTCATTTCAGATCTTCCCGTCTCTCAAAAGATGTCAGTCATTTGGGTGGTCTGTGATCGCTTCTCTAAGAGGGTCCATTTGGTACCCTTGTCTAAATTACCTTCCTCCTCTGATTTGGTGCCATTGTTCTTCCAGCATGTGGTTCGTTTGCATGGCATTCCTGAGAATATTGTTTCTGACAGAGGTTCCCAGTTTGTTTCGAGGTTTTGGCGAGCCTTTTGTGGTAGGATGGGCATTGACTTGTCTTTTTCCTCGGCTTTCCATCCTCAGACTAATGGCCAGACCGAACGAACCAATCAGACCTTGGAAACATATCTGAGATGCTTTGTTTCTGCTGATCAGGATGACTGGGTGTCCTTTTTGCCTTTGGCTGAGTTAGCCCTTAATAATCGGGCCAGCTCGGCTACCTTGGTTTCGCCGTTTTCCTGCAACTCTGGGTTCCATCCTCGTTTCTCTTCAGGGCAGGTTGAGTCTTCGGATTGTCCTGGTGTGGATACTGTGGTGGACAGGTTGCAGCAGATTTGGACTCATGTAGTGGACAATTTGACCTTGTCCCAGGAGAAGGCTCAATGTTTCGCTAATCGCAGACGCTGTGTGGGTCCCCGACTTCGTGTTGGGGATTTGGTTTGGTTATCTTCTCGTCATATTCCTATGAAGGTTTCCTCTCCTAAGTTTAAACCTTGTTTCATTGGTCCGTATAGGATTTCTGAGGTTCTTAATCCTGTGTCTTTTCGTCTGACCCTTCCAGATTCTTTTTCCATACATAACGTATTCCATAGGTCATTGTTGCGGAGATACGTGGCACCTATGGTTCCATCTGTTGATCCTCCTGCCCCGGTTTTGGTGGAGGGGGAGTTGGAGTATATTGTGGAGAAGATTTTGGATTCTCGTGTTTCAAGACGGAAACTCCAGTATCTGGTTAAGTGGAAGGGTTATGCTCAGGAAGATAATTCCTGGGTCTTTGCCTCTGATGTCCATGCTCCCGATCTTGTTCGTGCCTTTCATATGGCTCATCCTGGTCGTCCTGGGGGCTCTGGTGAGGGTTCGGTGACCCCTCCTCAAGGGGGGGTACTGTTGTGAATTCTGTGGCAGAGCTCCCTCCTGTGGTCACAAGTGGTACTTTGGCTGATTCTCTCTGTGAGCTTCCGTTGGTGGAGGAAAGTGTTACTGTGGCTTCTGAGTTTCCTTCCTCAGGTGATGTGGTGAAGTCGTTAGGTGCTGCTCTATTTAACTCCACCTAGTGCTTTGATCCTGGCCTCCAGTCAATGTTCTAGTATTGGACCGGTTTCCTCCTGGATCGTTCCTGTGGCCTGCTGCTCTGCATAGCTAAGTTCTGCTTTGCCATTTTGTTTGCCGTTTTTTCTGTCCAGCTTGTCAATTTGTTTTTTCCTGCTTGCTGGAAGCTCTGGGACGCAGAGGGTGTACCTCCGTGCCGTTAGTTCGGTACGGAGGGTCTTTTTGCCCCCTTTGCGTGGTTTTTGTAGGGTTTTGTGTTGACCGCAAAGTTACCTTTCCTATCCTCGCTCTGTTCAGAAAGTCGGGCCTCACTTTGCTAAATCTATTTCATCTCTACGTTTGTCTTTTCATCTTAACTCACAGTCATTATATGTGGGGGCTGCCTTTTCCTTTGGGGTATTTCTCTGAGGCAAGGTAGGCTTATTTTCTATCTTCAGGCTAGCTAGTTTCTCAGGCTGTGCCGAGTTGCATAGGGAGCGTTAGGCGCAATCCACGGCTGCCTCTAGTGTTGTTGGATAGGATTAGGGATTGCGGTCAACAGAGTTCCCACGTCTCAGAGCTCGTTCTATGTTTTTGGGTTATTGTCAGGTCACTGTATGTGCTCTGACCTCTATGTCCATTGTGGTACTGAATTATCTTATCATAACAATGTACGCAGTGACTGCACCAGCAGAATAGTGAGTGCAGCTCTGGAGTATAATACAGGATGTAACTCAGGATCAGTAATTTAATGTGTGTACACAGTGACTGCACCAGCAGAATAGCGAGTGCAGCTCTGGGGTATAATACAGGAGGTAACTCAGGATCAGTAATGTATGTACACAGTGACTGCACCAGCAGAATAGTGAGTGCAGCTCTGGAGTATAATACAGGAGGTAACTCAGGATCAGTAATGTAATGTGTGTACACAGTGAGTGCACCAGCAGAATAGTGAGTGCAGCTCTGGGGTATATGTTATGGCTGGCAATCAGGCAACACAGCGTGCAGTAATCAGCGCACATACAGAGATCTGGCAATAACCAAAAACAATAGGACGAGCTCTGAGACGTGGAATCTCGGTAGACTGCAGTACCTGATCTATCCTCACACAACTATAAGCAGCAGTGGATTGCGCCTATCACTACCTATGCAACTCGACACTGCCTGAGGAGCTGACTAGCCTGAAGATAGAAATACAAGCCTGACTTACCTCAGAGAAATACCCCAAAGGAATAGGCAGCCCCCCACATATAATGACTGTTAGCAAGATGAAAAGACAAACGTAGGAATGAAATAGATTCAGCAAAGTGAGGCCCGATATTCTAGACAGAGCGAGGATAGCAAAGAGAACTATGCAGTCTACAAAAAACCCTAAAACGAAAACCACGCAAAGGGGCAAAAAGACCCACCGTGCCGAACTAACAGCACGGCGGTGCACCCCTTTGCTTCTCAGAGCTTCCAGCAAAAGTTAATAGCAAGCTGGACAGAAAAAACAGAAAACAAACTAGAAGCACTTATCTAGCAGAGCAGCAGGCCCAAGGAAAGATGCAGTAGCTCAGATCCAACACTGGAACATTGACAAGGAGCAAGGAAGACAGACTCAGGTGGAGCTAAATAGCAAGGCAGCCAACGAGCTCACCAAAACACCTGAGGGAGGAAGCCCAGAGACTGCAATACCACTTGTGACCACAGAAGTGAACTCAGCCACAGAATTCACAACAGTACCCCCCCCTTGAGGAGGGGTCACCGAACCCTCACCAGAACCCCCAGGCCGACCAGGATGAGCCACATGAAAGGAACGAACAAGATCTGGGGCATGGACATCAGAGGCAAAAACCCAGGAATTATCTTCCTGAGCATAACCCTTCCATTTGACCAGATACTGGAGTTTCCGTCTAGAGACACGAGAATCCAAAATCTTCTCCACAATATACTCCAATTCCCCCTCCACCAAAACAGGAGCAGGAGGCTCCACAGATGGAACCATAGGTGCCACGTATCTCCTCAACAACGACCTATGGAATACATTATGTATGGAAAAGGAGTCTGGGAGGGTCAGACGAAAAGACACCGGATTGAGAATCTCAGAAATCCTATACGGACCAATAAAACGAGGTTTAAATTTAGGAGAGGAAACCTTCATAGGAATATGACGAGAAGATAACCAAACCAGATCCCCAACACGAAGTCGGGGTCCCACACGGCGTCTGCGATTAGCGAAAAGCTGAGCCTTCTCCTGGGACAAGGTCAAATTGTCCACTACCTGAGTCCAGATCTGCTGCAACCTGTCCACCACAGAATCCACACCAGGACAGTCCGAAGACTCAACCTGTCCTGAAGAGAAACGAGGATGGAACCCAGAATTGCAGAAAAATGGAGAGACCAAGGTAGCCGAGCTGGCCCGATTATTAAGGGCGAACTCAGCCAACGGCAAAAATGACACCCAATCATCCTGGTCAGCGGAAACAAAACATCTCAGATATGTTTCCAAGGTCTGATTGGTTCGTTCGGTCTGGCCATTAGTCTGAGGATGGAAGGCCGAGGAGAAAGATAGGTCAATGCCCATCTTACCACAAAAGGCTCGCCAGAACCTCGAGACAAACTGGGAACCTCTGTCAGAAACAATATTCTCAGGAATGCCATGTAAACGAACCACATGCTGGAAGAACAAAGGCACCAAATCAGAGGAGGAAGGCAATTTAACCAAGGGCACCAGATGGACCATTTTAGAAAAGCGATCACAGACCACCCAAATGACCGACATTTTTTGAGAAACGGGAAGGTCAGAAATGAAATCCATCGAAATATGTGTCCAAGGCCTCTTCGGGACCGGCAAGGGCAAAAGCAACCCACTGGCACGTGAACAGCAGGGCTTAGCCCTAGCACAAATTCCACAGGACTGCACAAAAGCACGCACACCCCGTGACAGAGATGGCCACCAGAAGGATCTAGCAACCAACTCCCTGGTACCAAAGATTCCTGGATGACCGGCCAGCACCGAACAATGAAGTTCAGAGATAACTTTACTAGTCCACCTATCAGGGACGAACAGTTTCTCGGCCGGACAACGATCAGGTTTATTAGCCTGAAATTTCTGCAACACTCTCCGCAAATCAGGGGAGATGGCAGACACAATGACTCCTTCCTTGAGGATACTCGCCGGCTCAGATAACCCCGGAGAGTCGGGCACAAAACTCCTAGACAGAGCATCCGCCTTCACATTTTTAGAGCCCGGAAGGTATGAAATCACAAAATCAAAACGAGCAAAAAATAACGACCAACGGGCCTGTCTAGGATTCAAGCGCTTGGCAGACTCAAGATAAGTAAGGTTCTTATGATCAGTCAAAACCACCACGCGATGCTTAGCACCCTCAAGCCAATGACGCCACTCCTCGAATGCCCACTTCATGGCCAGCAACTCTCGGTTGCCCACATCATAATTACGCTCAGCAGCAGAAAATTTCCTGGAAAAGAAAGCACATGGTTTGAACACTGAGCAACCAGAACCTCTCTGTGACAAAACCGCCCCTGCACCAATCTCAGAAGCATCAACCTCGACCTGGAACGGAAGAGAAACATCAGGTTGACACAACACAGGGGCACAGCAAAAACGACGCTTCAACTCCTGAAAAGCTTCCACGGCAGCAGAAGACCAATTAACCAAATCAGCACCCTTCTTGGTCAAATCGGTCAATGGTCTGGCAATGCTAGAAAAATTACAGATGAAGCGACGATAAAAATTAGCAAAGCCCAGGAATTTCTGCAGACTTTTTAGAGATGTCGGCTGAGTCCAATCCTGGATGGCTTGGACCTTAACCGGATCCATCTCGATAGTAGAAGGGGAAAAGATGAACCCCAAAAATGAAACTTTCTGCACACCGAAGAGACACTTTGATCCCTTCACGAACAAGGAATTAGCACGCAGTACCTGGAAAACCATTCTGACTTGCTTCACATGAGACTCCCAATCATCTGAGAAGATCAAAATGTCATCCAAGTAAACAATCAAGAATTTATCCAGATACTCACGGAAAATGTCATGCATAAAAGACTGAAAAACAGATGGAGCATTGGCAAGTCCGAACGGCATCACCAGATACTCAAAATGACCCTCGGGCGTATTAAATGCCGTTTTCCATTCATCTCCCTGCCTGATTCTCACCAGATTATACGCACCACGAAGATCAATCTTAGTAAACCAACTAGCCCCCTTAATCCGAGCAAACAAGTCAGATAACAATGGCAAGGGATACTGAAACTTAACAGTGATCTTATTAAGAAGGCGGTAATCAATACACGGTCTTAGCGAACCATCCTTCTTGGCTACAAAAAAGAACCCTGCTCCCAATGGTGACGACGATGGGCGAATATGTCCCTTCTCCAGGGACTCCTTCACATAACTGCGCATAGCGGTGTGTTCAGGTACGGACAAATTAAATAAACGACCCTTAGGGAATTTACTACCAGGAATCAAATCGATAGCACAATCACAATTCCTATGCGGAGGTAGGGCATCAGACTTGGACTCTTCAAATACATCCTGAAAGTCCGACAAGAACTCTGGGATGTCAGAAGGAATGGATGACAAAATAGAAAAAAATTGAACATCACCATGTACTCCCTGACAACCCCAGCTGGTTACCGACATAGAGTTCCAATCCAATACTGGATTATGGGTTTGTAGCCATGGCAACCCCAACACGACCACATCATGCAAATTATGCAGTACCAAAAAGCGAATAACTTCCTGATGTGCAGGAGCCATGCACATGGTCAGCTGGGCCCAGTACTGAGGCTTATTCTTGGCCAAAGGTGTAGCATCAATTCCTCTCAACGGAATAGGACACCGCAAAGGCTCCAAGAAAAATCCACAACGTTTAGCATAATCCAAATCCATCAGATTCAGGGCAGCGCCTGAATCCACAAACGCCATGACAGAATACGATGACAAAGAGCACATTAAGGTAATGGACAAAAGGAATTTGGACTGTACAGTACCAATAACGGCAGAGCTATCGAACCGCCTAGTGCGTTTAGGACAATTAGAAATAGCATGAGTAGAATCACCACAATAGAAACACAGTCTGTTCAGACGTCTGTGTTCTTGCCGTTCTACTTTAGTCATAGTCCTGTCGCACTGCATAGGCTCAGGTTTACTCTCAGACAATACCGCCAGATGGTGCACAGATTTACGCTCGCGCAAGCGACGACCGATCTGAATGGCCAAGGACATAGACTCATTCAAACCAGCAGGCATAGGAAATCCCACCATTACATCCTTAAGAGCTTCAGAGAGACCCTTTCTGAACAAAGCCGCTAGTGCAGATTCATTCCACAGAGTGAGTACTGACCACTTCCTAAATTTCTGACAATATACTTCTACATCATCCTGACCCTGGCATAAAGCCAGCAGATTTTTCTCAGCCTGATCCACTGAATTAGGCTCATCGTAAAGCAATCCCAGCGCCTGGAAAAATGCATCAACATTACTCAATGCAGAATCTCCTGGTGCAAGAGAAAACGCCCAGTCCTGTGGGTCGCCGCGCAAAAAAAGAAATAATAATCAAAACCTGTTGAATAGGATTACCAGAAGAATGAGGTTTCAAGGCCAAAAATAGCTTACAATTATTTCTGAAGCTCAGGAACTTAGTTCTGTCACCAAAAAACAAATCAGGAATCGGAATTCTTGGTTCTAGCATCGATTTCTGATCAATAGTATCTTGAATCTTTTGTACATTTACAACGAGATTATCCATTGAGGAGCACAGAGCCTGAATATCCATGTCCACAGCTGTGTCCTGAAGCACTCTAATGTCTAGGGGAAAAAAAAGACTGAAGACAGAGCTAAGAAAAAAAAATGATGTCAGGATTTCTTTTTTCCCTCTATTGGGAATCATTGGGAGGCTCCTTGTACTGTTATGGCTGGCAATCAGGCAACACAGCGTGCAGTAATCAGCGCACATACAGAGATCTGGCAATAACCAAAAACAATAGGACGAGCTCTGAGACGTGGAATCTCTGTAGACTGCAGTACCTGATCTATCCTCACACAACTATAAGCAGCAGTGGATTGCGCCTATAACTACCTATGCAACTCGGCACTGCCTGAGGAGCTGACTAGCCTGAAGATAGAAATACAAGCCTGACTTACCTCAGAGAAATACCCCAAAGGAATAGGCAGCCCCCCACATATAATGACTGTTAGCAAGATGAAAAGACAAACGTAGGAATGAAATAGATTCAGCAAAGTGAGGCCCGATATTCTAGACAGAGCGAGGATAGCAAAGAGAACTATGCAGTCTACAAAAAACCCTAAAACGAAAACCACGCAAAGGGGCAAAAAGACCCACCGTGCCGAACTAACAGCACGGCGGTGCACCCCTTTGCTTCTCAGAGCTTCCAGCAAAAGTTAATAGCAAGCTGGACAGAAAAAACAGAAAACAAACTAGAAGCACTTATCTAGCAGAGCAGCAGGCCCAAGGAAAGATGCAGTAGCTCAGATCCAACACTGGAACATTGACAAGGAGCAAGGAAGACAGACTCAGGTGGAGCTAAATAGCAAGGCAGCCAACGAGCTCACCAAAACACCTGAGGGAGGAAGCCCAGAGACTGCAATACCACTTGTGACCACAGAAGTGAACTCAGCCACATAATTCACAACAGGTATAATACAGGATGTAACTCAGGATCAGTAATGTAATGTATGTACACAGTGACTGCACCAGCAGAATAGTGAGTGCAGCTCTGGAGTATAATACAGGATGTAACTCAGGATCAGTAATGTAATGTATGTACACAGTGACTGCACCAGCAGAATAGTGAGTGCAGCTCTGGAGTATAATACAGGATGTAACTCAGGATCAGTAATGTAATGTATGTACACAGTGACTGCACCAGCAGAATAGAGAGTGCAGCTCTGGAGTATAATACCGGATGTAACTCAGGATCAGTAATGTATGTACACAGTGACTGCACCAGCAGAATAGTGAGTGCAGCTCTGGAGTATAATACAGGATGTAACTCAGGATCAGTAATGTAATGTATGTACACAGTGACTGCACCAGCAGAATACTGAGTGCAGCTCTGGGGTATAATACTGGATGTAACTCAGGATCAGTAATGTAATGTATGTACACATTGACTGCACCAGCAGAATAGTGAGTGCAGCTCTGGGGTATAATACAGGATGTAACTCAGGATCAGTAATGTACTGTATGTACACAGTGACTGCACCAGCAGAATAGTGAGTGCAGCTCTGGAGTATAATACAGGATGTAACTCAGGATCAGTAACGTAATGTATGTACACAGTGACTGCACCAGCAGAATAGTGAGTGCAGCTCTGGGCTATAATAAGATTGGTACTATATAACGTAATGTGCTAATTATGAAGCATAGGATAGGATAATGTGTCATTCAGGGAATGTGGAAAGTTGGGTGACATTACTGGTCAGTATTGTGGTGGTGCCCAGTGTGTTGCCCGTCATTGCTGCGCTCCTCGGTGATGGATATCAGGTTGGTAAAATGAACTTGAACTTTCCGTGAAACTATATCAGTGCCATTGTTTATTCCGGGGAGTGACGGATCATCCTGCGATATTCAGTCCCAGGACCGCGCTCTGCGCACGTAGCATTAACGTCTGGTAGATGAACCAGTCACTGGGAAAATTATCCTTCATTTTACAAATTGCCACAGAAAGAGCCCAAAATTCAATGTCATTTCTGATTAATACGCATCATTTTACCGCGAGAAGAAAAGTCTGAGACTGACGGGAAATCATTACTGTAGTAAATGGCTGCAAAGTATTCCAGAGCTGAAAGCGAAACGGTGGAGGGAATGGTAACTGCAGCAGACAGACAGAGAGAGACAGAGACACAGACAAATATAGACCGAGAGAAACAGACAGAAAGCGACAAAGAAAGACAGAGACATACAAACAGAGAAACAGACAGACAAAGACAGACAGAGACACAGACAGAGAGAGACAGAGAGAAACAGAGACAGACAGAGAGACACAAAGTGAAAGAGACAGACAGAGAAAAGCCGAGACAGATAGAGAGAAACAGAGACAGACAGAGAAACAGATTTCCCCTTTGATGTCGCCATAATTTGTAGAAATCCACTGAGAAACAAACTGATATCCATTTACTAGTGTGAGCGCCCTCTTATAATGAGGCTGTGGTTGTGTTTAGTATCAGCTGAACAGATTTCCCCATGTTAGGCCAGTCTCACACGTCCAGATAATTCCGGTACCGGAAAAAATCGGTACCGGAATTATCCGTGTCCGTGTGCTTACGTTGAACATCAGTGTTTACCGTGCGGCAGCCCGGTGCCGCCCGTGTGCCGACTGAGGACCACACGGACCATGCAGGAGACAGCGCTACAGTTATTCATCCCTTCTTCCCAGCAGCGTTCGCTGGAAAGAAGGAATGAAAAAATCTTTTTTTTTTTGTTTGTTTTTAAAATAAAGTTGCCGGTAATCTGCCCCCTCCCACCCCCTGTGCACCCCCCCCGTTGGCATTAAAATACTTACCCAGCTCCCTCGGCACTTCCATCCTCTCAGCGTCGCAGCTCTTCCTGTATGAGTGGTCACGTGGGGCCACTTATTACAGTAATGAATATGCGGCTCCACATACAGGACAAGCAGCGACGCTGAGAGGATGTAAGCGCCGAGGGAGCTGGGTAAGTATTTTAATACCAGCGAGGGGGAGGGCACAGGGAGTGGGAGGGGGCAGATTACCGGCAATTTTAAAAACATAAATAAATTTAAAAAAAAAAGATTATTCATTCTTTCTTTCCAGCAAACGCTGCTGGAGAGAAGAAATGAATGGGGCTTCAGCACCACACGCGGGGGACAGCGCTTAACTGTAGCGCTATCTCCTGCAAGGCACACGGACTGCACACGGACAACATCCGTGTGCGGTACGTGTTTTACACAGACCCATGGACTTTAATGGGTCCGTGTGATTCGTGCGCTCCCACGAACACTGACATGTCTCCGTGTTTTCCAAACGGACACACGGTCCATGAAAACACGCTGACATGTGCAGAGACACATTGATTTTAATGTGTCTACGTGAGTCAGTGTCTCCGATACGTGAGAAAACTGTCACCTCATGTATCGGAGCCACTGACGTGTGAAACCGGCCTTTCATAGTAGTCAGCGCTCGGTCGCCGTTATGTGCAGTGATTCTGATTAACCCCAGAGAAAGTGTCGCTGCTCTAGGAGGATTTTCCTGACATTGTCTGGTTTGTAAACAGCTGACAACACAGCAAAGGATCTCAGTGTGGAAAGTTATCAGTAAGGAGAAGGGACAAAAACATTTCCCAGTCATCAGATCTACCAAGGACACTGTGAGGGCGTCATGAAGTGGCTGAAATCTGACACAACAGTGACATTACCGAGAACTGGACGTCCCTCAGATATTGGTGAAAAGACAAGAAGAAAATTGTCACATGAGGCTGCAAGAGGCCGACAGCAACATTAGAGGAGCTACAGGAGCTTCTGGCCGATCCTGGTTGTGTCCTGAATGTGACCACAATCTCCCGTATTCTTCATATGTCCGGCCTCCGGGGTCGGGGACACAACAGAAGCATTTTCTTAACCCCTTCATGACCCAGCCTATTTTGACCTTAAAGACCTTGCCGTTTTTTGCAATTCTGACCAGTGTCCCTTTATGAGGTAATAACTCAGGAACGCTTCAACGGATCCTAGCGGTTCTGAGATAGTTTTTTCGTGACATATTGGGCTTCATGTTAGTGGTAAATTTAGGTCAATAAATTATGCGTTTATTTGTGATAAAAACGGAAATTTGGCGAAAATTTTGAAAATTTCGCAATTTTCACATTTTGAATTTTTATTCGGTTAAACCAGAGAGTTATGTGACACAAAATAGTTAATAAATAACATTTCCCACATGTTTACTTTACATCAGCACAATTTTGGAAACAAAATTTTTTTTTGCTAGGAAGTTATAAGGGTTAAAATTTGACCAGCGATTTCTCATTTTTACAATGAAATTTACAAAACCATTTTTTTTAGGGACCACCTCACATTTGAAGTCAGTTTGAGGGGTCTATATGGCTGAAAATACCCAAAAGTGACACCATTCTAAAAACTGCACCCCTCAAGGTACTCAAAACCACATTCCAGAAGTTTATTAACCCTTCAGGTGCTTCACAGCAGCAGAAGCAACATGGAAGGAAAAAATGAACATTTAACTTTTTAGTCACAAAAATTATCTTTTAGCAACAATTTTTTTATTTTCACAATGGTAAAAGGAGAAACTGAACCACGTAAGTTGTTGTCCAATTTGTCCTGAGTACGCTGATACCTCATATGTGGGGGTAAACCACTGTTTGGGCACACGGCAGGGCTTGGAAGGGAAGGAGCGCCATTTGACTTTTTGAATCAAAAATTGGCTCCACTCTTTAGCGGACACCATGTCACGTTTGGAGAGCCCCCGTGTGCCTAAAAATTGGAGCTCCCCCACAAGTGACCCCATTTTGGAAACTAGACGCCCCAGGGAACTTATCTAGATGCATAGTGAGCACTTTGAATCCCCAGGTGCTTCACAAATTGATCCGTAAAAATGAAAAAGTACTTTTTTTTTCACAAAAAAATTCTTTTAGCCTCAATTTTTTCATTTTCACATGGGCAACAGGCTAAAATGGATCCTAAAATTTGTTGGGCAATTTCTCCTGAGTACTCCGATACCTCACATGTGGGGGTAAACCACTGTTTGGGCACATGGTAAGGCTCGGAAGGGAAGGAGCGCCATTTGACTTTTTGAATGAAAAATTATCTCCATCGTTAGCGGACACCATGTCGCGTTTGGAAAGCTCCTGTGTGCCTAAACATTGGCGCTCCCCCACAAGTGACCCCATTTTGGAAACTAGACCCCCTAAGGAACTTATTTAGATGCCTAGTGAGCACTTTAAACCCTCAGGTGCTTCACAAATTGATCTGTAAAAATGAAAAAGTACTTTTTTTTCACAAAAAAAATCTTTTCGCCTCAATTTTTTCATCATCACATGGGCAATAGGATAAAATGGATCATAAAATTTGTTGGCCAATTTCTCCCGAGTACGCCGATACCTCATATGTGGGGGTAAACCACTGTTTGGGCACTCGGCAGGGCTCGGAAGGGAAGGCGCGCCATTTGACTTTTGAATGGAAAATTAGCTCCAATTGTTAGCGGACACCATGTCGCATTTGGAGAGCCCCTGTGTGCCTATGCAATGGAGCTCCCCCACAAGTGACCCCATTTTGGAAACTAGACCCCCCAAGGAACTTATCTAGATGCATATTGAGCACTTTAAACCCCCAGGTGCTTCACAGAAGTTTATAACGCAGAGCCATGAAAATAAAAAATAATTTTTCTTTCCTCAAAAACGATTTTTTAGCCTGGAATTTCCTATTTTGCCAAGGGTAATAGGACAAACTGGACAACAACATTTGGGGTCCAATTTCTCCTGAGTACGCTGATACCCCATATGTGGGGGTAAACCACTGTTTGGGCGCACGGCAGGGCTCGGAAGGGAAGGCACGCCATTTGGCTTTTTAAATGGAAAATTAGCTCCAATCATTAGCGGACACCATGTCACGTTTGGAGAGCCCCTGTGTGCCTAAACATTGGAGATCCCCCAGAAATGACCCCATTTTGGAAACTAGTCCACCAAAGGAACTAATCTAGATGTGTGGTGAGGACTTTGAACCCCCAAGTGCTTCACAGAAGTTTATAACGCAGAGCCATGAAAATAAAAAAAAAAGATTATTTTCTCAAAAATGATCTTTTAGCCTGCAATTTTTTATTTTCCCAAGGGTATCAGGAGAAATTTGACCCCAGAAGTTGTTGTCCAGTTTCTCCTGAGTACGCCGATACCCATATGTGGGGGTAAACAACTGTTTGGGCACATGCCGGGGCTCGGAAGTGAAGTAGTGACGTTTTGAAATGCAGACTTTGATGGAATGCTCTGTGGGCGTCACGTTGCGTTTGCAGAGCCCCTGATGTGGCTAAACAGTAGAAACCCCCCACAAGTGACCCCATTTTGGAAACTAGACCCTGAAAGGAACTTATCTAGATGTGTGGTGAGCACTTTGAACCCCCAAGTGCTTCACAGAAGTTTATAATGCAGAGACGTGAAAATAATAAATACGTTTTCTTTCCTCAAAAATAATTATTTAGCCCAGAATTTTTTAATTTTCCCAAGGGTAACAGGAGAAATTTGACCCCAATATTTGTTGTCCAGTTTCTCCTGAGTACGGTGATACTCCATATGTGGGGGTAAACTACTGTTTGGGCACATGCCGGGGCTCGGAATTGAAGTAGTGACGTTTTGAAATGCAGACTTTGATGGAATGGTCTGCGGGCGTCACGTTGCGTTTGCAGAGCCCCTGGTGTGCCTAAACAGTAGAAACCCCCCACAAGTGACCCCATTTTAGAAACTAGACCCCCCAAGGAACTTATCTAGATATGTGGTGAGCACTTTGAACCCCCAAGTGCTTCACAGACGTTTACAACGTAGAGCCGTGAAAATAATAAATCATTTTTCTTTCCTCAAAAATGATGTTTTAGCAAGCATTTTTTTATTTTCACAAGGTTATCAGGAGAAATTGGACCCCAGTAATTGTTGCGCAGTTTGTCCTGAGTATGCTCGTACCCCATATGTGGGGGTAAACCACTGTTTGGGTACACGTCGGGGCTCGGAAGTGAGGGAGCACCATTTGACTTTTTGAATACGAGATTGGCTGGAATCAATGGTGGCGCCATGTTGCGTTTGGAGACCCCTGATGTGCCTAAACAGTGGTAACCCCTCAATTCTACCTCCAACACTAACCCCAACACACCCCTAACCCTAATCCCAACTGTAGCCATAACCCTAATCACAACCCTAACCCCAACACACCCCTAACCACAACCCTAACCCCAACACACCCCTAACCCTAACCACAACCCTAATTCCAACTGTAGCCATAACCCTAATCACAGCCCTAACCCTAACCCTAATCCCAACTGTAGCCATAACCCTGATCACAACCCTAACCCCAACACACCCCTAACCACAACCCTAATTCCAACCCTAACCCTAAGGTTATGTGCCCACGTTGCGGATTCGTGTGAGATTTTTCAGCATCATTTTTGAAAAATCCACGGGTAAAAGGCACTGCGTTTTACCTGCGGATTTTCCGCGGATTTCCAGTGTTTTTTGTGCGGATTTCACCTGCGGATTCCTATTGAGGAACAGGTGTAAAACGCTGCGGAATCCGCACAAAGAATTGACATGCTGCGGAAAATACAACGCAGCGTTTCCGCGCGGTATTTTCCGCACCATGGGCACAGCGGATTTGGTTTTCCATAGGTTTACATGGTACTGTAAACCTGATGGAACACTGCTGCGAATCTGCAGCGGCCAATCCACTGCGGATCCGCAGCCAAATTTGCACCGTGTGCACATAGCCTAATTGTAAAGGTATGTGCACACGCTGCGGAAAACGCTGCGGATCCGCAGCAGTTTCCCATGAGTTTACAGTTCAATGTAAACCTATGGGAAACAAAAATCGCTGTACACATGCTGCGGAAAAACTGCACGGAAATGCAGCGGTTTACATTCCGCAGCATGTCACTTCTTTGTGCGGATTCCGCAGCGGATTTACAACTGCTCAAATAGAAAATCGCAGTTGTAAAACCGCAGTGAAATGCGCAGAAAAAACGCGGTAAATCCGCCATAAATCCGCAGCGGTTAAGCACTGCGGATTTATCAAATCCGCAGCGGAAAAATCCGCAGAGGACCAGAATACGTGTGCACATACCGAAACCCTAGCCCTACCCTAACCCTACCCCTACCCCTAACCCTACCCCTAACCCTAGCCCTCACCCTACCCCTAACCCTACCCCTAACCCTACCCCTAACCCTATTCTAACATTAGTGGGGAAAAAATATTCTTTATTTTTTTTATTGTCCCTACCTATGGGGGTGACAAAGGGGGGGGGTCATTTATTATTTTTTTTATTTTGATCACTGAGATAGATTATATCTCAGTGATCAAAATGCACTTTGGAACGAATCTGCCGGCCGGCGCATGCGCCCGCCATTTTGGAAGATGGCGGCGCCCGGGGAGAAGACGGACGGACCCCGGCAGGATCGGTAAGTATGATAGGGTGGGGGGGCGAGCACGGGGGGGGGATCGGAGCATGGGGGGGTGAATCGGAGAGCGGGAGGGGTGGAACGGAGCACGGGGGGGTGGAACGGAGCACGGAGGGGGGTGGATCGGAGTGCAGCGGGGGTGATCGGAGCACGGGGGGGGTGATTGAAGCACGGGGGGAGCGGACAAGAGCACGGGGGGGAGCGGAGCACAGGACAGAGGGAAGCCGGAGCAGTGTACCGGCCAGATTGGAGGGCTGGGGGGGCGATCGGTGGGGTGGGCTGGGGGCACATTAGTATTTCCAGCCATGGCCAATGATATTTCAGCATCGGCCATGGCTGGATTGTAATATTTCACCCGTTATAATAGGTGAAATATTACAAATCGCTCTGATTGGCTGTTGAAAGTGAAACTGCCAATCAGAGCGATTGTAGCCACGAGGGGGTGAAGCCACCCCCCCTGGGCTAAACTACCACTCCCCCTGTCCCTGCAGATCGGGTGAAATGGGAGTTAACCCTTTCACCCGGCCTGCAGGGACGCGATCTTTCCATGACGCCACATAGGCGTCATGGGTCAGATTGGCACCGACTTTCATGACGCCTACGTGGCGTCATAGGTCGGGAAGGGGTTAACAAGAGAATCATCTATGCCCAGCGATATGTTTCCAGATCCTCCACCACATCAGCCAGAAGCAGAAACAAGTTCTGTCTGATGAGACCTAACTTTGTGGTCATAATTACAAAAGGCACAAAGCACACACCAGAAGATCACCATCCCCACAGTTAGTCATGGTGGGGGCAGCATTGTGCTCTGGGGCTAGTTTTCGGCAGCTGAATCTGGGGCTTTAGCCAAGGGGGAGGGGATTATGAACAGAACAAACAGACAATTTCACATCAGACCTTTCCGAACTCTGTAAAAAGCTGAAGATGAGGTGGAATTTCACCTTTCAGTGACAAAGACCCTAAGTGACCTCCAAATCACAAAAAGAACGGCTTCACCAGGAGAAGATGGAAGTTCTGGAGTTCGAAGCCCACATCTGAACCAAGGGGCAATCTGCGGTGACCTGAAGAGGGCGCAGTACACAGGAGATGTCCCCGCAATCTGTGGTGACCTGAAGAGGGCGCCGTACACAGGAGATGTCCCCCCAATCTGTGGTGACCTGAAGAGGACGCCGTACACAGGAGATGTCCCCGCAATCTGTGGTGATCTCAAGAGGACGCCGTACACAGGAGATGTCCCCGCAATCTGTGGTGACCTGAAGAGGACGCTGTACACAGGAGATGTCCCCGCAATCTGTGGTGACCTGAAGAGGACGCTGTACACAGGAGATGCCCCGCAATCTGTGGTGTCCTGAAGAGGGCGCTGTACACAGGAGATGTCCCCGCAATCTGTGGTGTCCTGAAGAGGGCGCCGTACACAGGAGATGCCCCCGCAATCTGTGGTGACCTGAAGAGGACGCCGTACACAGGAGATGTCCCCGCAATCTGTGGTGACCTGAAGAGGACGCCGTACACAGGAGATGTCCCCGCAATCTGTGGTGACCTGAAGAGGACGCCGTACACAGGAGATGTCCCCGCAATCTGTGGTGACCTGAAGAGGACGCTGTACACAGGAGATGCCCCCGCAATCTGTGGTGACCTGAAGAGGACGCTGTACACAGGAGATGTCCCCGCAATCTGTGGTGACCTGAAGAGGGCGCTGTACACAGGAGATGCCCCCGCAATCTGTGGTGACCTGAAGAGGACGCTGTACACAGGAGATGCCCCCGCAATCTGTGGTGACCTGAAGAGGACGCTGTACACAGGAGATGTCCCCGCAATCTGTGGTGACCTGAAGAGGACGCTGTACACAGGAGATGCCCCCGCAATCTGTGGTGACCTGAAGAGGACGCTGTACACAGGAGATGCCCCCGCAATCTGTGGTGACCTGAAGAGGACGCTGTACACAGGAGATGCCCCCGCAATCTGTGGTGATCTCAAGAGGACGCTGTACACAGGAGATGTCCCCGCAATCTGTGGTGACCTGAAGAGGACGCTGTACACAGGAGATGCCCCCACAATCTGTGGCGACCTGAAGAGGGCGCTGTACACAGGAGATGCCCCCGCAATCTGTGGCGACCTGAAGAGGGCGCTGTACACAGGAGATGCCCCCGCAATCTGTGGTGACCTGAAGAGGGCGCTGTACACAGGAGATGCCCCCGCAATCTGTGGTGACCTGAAGAGGACGCTGTACACAGGAGATGCCCCCCGCAATCTGTGGTGACCTGAAGAGGGCGCTGTACACAGGAGATGCCCCCGCAATCTGTGGTGACCTGAAGAGGACGCTGTACACAGGAGATGCCCCCGCAATCTGTGGTGACCTGAAGAGGACGCTGTACACAGGAGATGCCCCTGCAATCTGTGGTGACCTGAAGAGGGCGCTGTACACAGGAGATGTCCCCGCAATCTGTGGTGACCTGAAGAGGATGCTGTACACAAGAGATGCCCCTGCAATCTGTGGTGACCTGAAGAGGACGCTGTACACAGGAGATGTCCCTGCAATCTGTGGTGTCCTGAAGAGGGCGCTGTACACAGGAGATGTCCCCGCAATCTGTGGTGACCTGAAGAGGACGCCGTACACAGGAGATGTCCCCGCAATCTGTGGTGATCTCAAGAGGACGCCGTACACAGGAGATGTCCCCGCAATCTGTGGCGACCTGAAGAGGGCGCTGTACACAGGAGATGCCCCCGCAATCTGTGGTGACCTGAAGAGGGCGCTGTACACAGGAGATGCCCCCGCAATCTGTGGTGACCTGAAGAGGACGCTGTACACAGGAGATGCCCCCCGCAATCTGTGGTGACCTGAAGAGGGCGCTGTACACAGGAGATGCCCCCGCAATCTGTGGTGACCTGAAGAGGACGCTGTACACAGGAGATGCCCCCGCAATCTGTGGTGACCTGAAGAGGACGCTGTACACAGGAGATGCCCCTGCAATCTGTGGTGACCTGAAGAGGGCGCTGTACACAGGAGATGTCCCCGCAATCTGTGGTGACCTGAAGAGGATGCTGTACACAAGAGATGCCCCTGCAATCTGTGGTGACCTGAAGAGGACGCTGTACACAGGAGATGTCCCTGCAATCTGTGGTGTCCTGAAGAGGGCGCTGTACACAGGAGATGTCCCCGCAATCTGTGGTGACCTGAAGAGGACGCCGTACACAGGAGATGTCCCCGCAATCTGTGGTGATCTCAAGAGGACGCCGTACACAGGAGATGTCCCCGCAATCTGTGGCGACCTGAAGAGGGCGCTGTACACAGGAGATGCCCCCGCAATCTGTGGTGACCTGAAGAGGGCGCTGTACACAGGAGATGCCCCCGCAATCTGTGGTGACCTGAAGAGGACGCTGTACACAGGAGATGCCCCCCGCAATCTGTGGTGACCTGAAGAGGGCGCTGTACACAGGAGATGCCCCCGCAATCTGTGGTGACCTGAAGAGGACGCTGTACACAGGAGATGCCCCCGCAATCTGTGGTGACCTGAAGAGGACGCTGTACACAGGAGATGCCCCTGCAATCTGTGGTGACCTGAAGAGGGCGCTGTACACAGGAGATGTCCCCGCAATCTGTGGTGACCTGAAGAGGATGCTGTACACAAGAGATGCCCCTGCAATCTGTGGTGACCTGAAGAGGACGCTGTACACAGGAGATGTCCCTGCAATCTGTGGTGTCCTGAAGAGGGCGCTGTACACAGGAGATGTCCCCGCAATCTGTGGTGACCTGAAGAGGACGCTGTACACAGGAGATGCCCCGCAATCTGTGGTGACCTGAAGAGGGCGCTGTACACAGGAGATGCTCCCGCAATCTGTGGTGACCTGAAGAGGACGCTGTACACAGGAGATGTCCCCGCAATCTGTGGTGACCTGAAGAGGGCGCTGTACACAGGAGATGCCCCCACAATCTGTGGTGACCTGAAGAGGGCGCTGTACACAGGAGATGTCCCCGCAATCTGTGGTGACCTGAAGAGGATGCTGTACACAGGAGATGCTCCCGCAATCTGTGGTGACCTGAAGAGGATGCTGTACACAGGAGATGCTCCCGCAATCTGTGGTGACCTGAAGAGGACGCTGTACACAGGAGATGTCCCCGCAATCTGTGGTGACCTGAAGAGGGTGCTGTACACAGGAGATGTCCCCGCAATCTGTGGTGACCTGAAGAGGGCGCTGTACACAGGAGATGTCCCCGCAATCTGTGGTGACCTGAAGAGGGCGCTGTACACAGGAGATGTCCCCGCAATCTGTGGTGACCTGAAGAGGGCGCTGTACACAGGAGATGCCCCCGCAATCTGTGGTGACCTGAAGAGGGCGCTGTACACAGGAGATGTCCCCGCAATCTGTGGTGACCTGAAGAGGGCGCTGTACACAGGAGATGTCCCCGCAATCTGTGGTGACCTGAAGAGGGCGCTGTACACAGGAGATGTCCTCTCTGTGGTGACCTGAAGAGGGCGCTGTACACAGGAGATGTCCCTGCAATCTGTGGTGACCTGAAGAGGACGCTGTACACAGGAGATGTCCCCGCAATCTGTGGTGACCTGAAGAGGGCGCTGTACACGCTGCCAGAAATTCACAGGGACTGCAACACAGTATTAGTGTACGGGTGTGCAGATTTATGCAACCACATTATATTATTTTATACATTTTTGCTACCCAATAAAATGTGTTTGTATCTCAATAGATTTGTACAGATTATGACATTAAAGGGGGGAAAACTCCTGAAATGATTCATAGATCGATATTTCTGTGCAGGGCTGGAGCCTCCGCAGTCGCTGAACTCACACAGGTCTGGGGGTGAGAGAGAGAATTTACCAGATTCTGGATCGGGTGTCGATCCTGCAGACGAGATCAATGAGCAGACGGTCTGTTATCGCGAGCGTCCACCAAATCGATGGCAGCAAGAGTAGCGCGCAAAGAACACCTTCATGGAAGAGCCGGGACCGAAGAGGAAACAGCACAGAAGAATCCTTATTACCACCCTGCACTGATAAGAGCATGTCTAATCCTCCAGAGCTGCACTCACTGTTCTGCTGTTACATCATGTCTCATCCTCCAGTCACCACCGGAGCTGCACTCACTGTTCTGCTGTTACATTGTGTCTTATCCTCCAGTCAGCTCCAGAGCTGCACTCACTATTCTGATATTATATTATGTCTTATCCTCTATTCACCTTCAGAGCTGCAGACAATTCGCTTCTTCTTCCTAGCTTTGTACTGGATTCTGCTGGATAACGCAGAGATTCTGTGGCGGACTACAACTTCCACAATGCACCTCAGAGATGTTCTCTACTCACCTTGCAGGAGACGGTAAGAAGATATGAAGAAGTTTTGTAAGTGCAGCTTTGGCTGTGACTGGAGCATAATGCATCACGTTACAGTGGATATAAGAGTTAGGAAGTGTCCGCCATCTTGGATGATGACTTGCGCTAGTCTCTGGAAATCAGCAGCTGCTGCGTTGCACTTGTGGATGTGAAGGAAGATCGGCCATTAGCGTGAGCGATCGGCTCCTGCTGAATATTGGGCACCGGCAGGGACCGCGCCCACGAACAATGCGCCAAAACTGCGCCCAGGACGCCCCTGAGGCAGAATAGACCCCAATTGGGCCCCACCCGCGGCAACAGCCCCCCGTTATACGGGTCAGCGGATATTCACATCTTCACGTGTAGAAAGGAAAATGGCGCAGATCCGACCGCGGTTACACGACCTGGGGGAGACGGCGCATTCGTTACTTTCTCACGCGGTAAATATGCGGAGTACACAATATGGCGCAATGTCGCTCCTGCGCTGCACGCGTTACTGACTTGTGTCTGCAGCACCGCGCCGCTCTCAGGCCGTCATCGTCACGGTGGAGTTCTGCGCCAGTGACGCGGGGGTGGCGATAGTTATGGCGTTATTATATTACGTGACGACGTTTACTGCGCCCCACATAAAGCGCGGCCCGAAATATTCATCTCATTTGGTAAAATCCGTGCAGAAGCCGCGCAGCGACATAAAAGTGTCACAGACGCAATTAAACCAGTAACAAACTCATTTCTCTTTACAGCGCAGAGTCGTAACCACAGCACAAATCCGAGTTTATTATCCGGCACAGGACGGCGCCGAGCGGGACATTAACTCCCATCATCTCGTGAGCGGGGAGTCAGGAAATCGAGGCTTACAGAAGACCAGATGCGAAGAACATCCAGCGCGGCCAAAGCGGACACGGAGCGTGGCCACGGAGCGCGGTCAGAGCAGACACCGAGCGCAGCCACGGAGCGCGGTCAGAGCAGACACCGAGCGCAGCCACGGAGCGCGGCTAGAGAAGACACAGAGCGCAGCCACGGAGCGCGGCTAGAGAAGACACAGAGCGCAGCCACGGAGCGCAGCCAGAGCAGACAGAGCGCAGCCACAGAGCACGGCCAGAGCAGACACAGAGCGTAGCCACAGAGCACGGCCAGAGTGGACACAGAGCGCAGCCATGGAGCGCGGCTAGAGAAGACACAGAGCGCAGCCACGGAGCGCGGCTAGAGAAGACACAGAGCGCAGCCACGGAGCGCGGCTAGAGAAGACACAGAGCGCAGCCACGGAGCGCAGCCAGAGCAGACACAGAGCGTAGCCACAGAGCACGGCCAGAGTGGACACAGAGCGCAGCCATGGAGCACGGCCAGAGTGGACACAGAGCGCAGCCATGGAGCGCGGCCAGAGCGGACACAGAGCGTAGCCACAGAGCACGGCCAGAGCAGACACAGAGCGCAGCCACGGAGCGCGGCTAGAGAAGACACAGAGCGCAGCCATGGAGCGCGGCCAGAGCGGACACAGAGCGTAGCCACAGAGCACGGCCAGAGCAGACACAGAGCGCAGCCACGGAACGCGGCTAGAGAAGACACAGAGCGCAGCCACGGAGCGCGGCTAGAGAAGACACAGAGCGCAGCCACGGAGCGCGGCCAGAGCAGACACAGAGCGTAGCCACAGAGCTCGGCCAAAGCAGACACAGAGCGCAGCCACAGAGCTCGGCCAAAGCAGACACAGAGCGCAGCCATGGAGCGCGGCCAGAGCAGACACAGAGCGTAGCCACAGAGCACGGCCAGAGCAGACACAGAGCGCAGCCACGGAGCACGGCCAGAGCGGACACAGAGCGCAGCCACAGAGCTCGGCCAAAGCAGACACAGAGCGCAGCCACAGAGCTCGGCCAAAGCAGACACAGAGCGCAGCCATGGAGCGCGGCCAGAGCAGACACAGAGCGCAGCCACGGAGCACGGCCAGAGCGGACACAGAGCGCAGCCACAGAGCTCGGCCAAAGCAGACACAGAGCGCAACCATGGAGCGCGGCCAGAGCAGACACAGAGCGCAGCCACAGAGCTCGGCCAGAGCAGACACAGAGCGCAGCCACGGAGCGCGGCCAGAGCGGAGCCACGGAGCACGGCCAAAGCGGACACGGAGAGCGGCCAGAGCGGACACAGAGCGCAGCCATGGAGCGCGGCCAGAGCGGACACTGAGCGTGGAAAGACCAGACATGGAAGGTTGGCCAGAACGGACACGGAACGATGTCAGTCCAGACCTGCAGGATTACGACCAGACCGGGCCCGCAGCCGTAGGTGGAACTGGACGCTGCCGCTCGGACTTAGCGATCGGACTGACCTCCAGCCAGATAAAATCTCCATGTAAATCCCTAGTCCCATAACGTCTTTCCCTCCACTCACATCCAGAGCTGCAGACACGGCTGATGTCCTAGTAGCTCTGCGCACTTTCTTCTGCCCTTGCTGCTGGTTCAGTGTCTGTACAGCGCACACTTTGCTGAAGAAGCACTTAATGCATAATGTGCACAGAACACAACGCAGCGCAGCAGACGCAGCGTATGAATAGGATGTGGCCATATTGTCTGAGGAGACAGAAGTGAGAATTCAGAAAATGCAGCAATGTAACACTGCACAGAGTCGGTGTGCAGGCGCTCGCCTCAGCGCCAGACATGGCCGCCCACACCACTGACCGCGACCGGTGAGGCAGCCGTACAACGCACAGCAGAGAGCGAGGAGGCGACATTTCGTGGTGGTACCTCCCGCACAATCCAATATCTGTGTCACCGGGGAGCGCGGCCGAACAGCGGCAGGAAAGGAATGAAAATCCCACATTACAGATGAAATTACCCAGAAAGAAACAAAGTGCGAGAAAACGGCGGAAAATCTGCTCAATTATTGATGAAAAACACAAGAAAAGCGTCGTACGGGGGAAAGAAGGTGGTGCAATCCAGCGGGGGAGGGGCGATCGTCAGACGCTGCGACCGATCATCAGGACAGGAGAGTGGAGGTGCCGGATTATCAGAGGGTCCGCACCGGGTGCCGGATTATCAGAGGGTCCGCACCGGGTGCCGGATTATCAGAGGGTCCGCACCGGGTGCCGGATTATCAGAGGGTCCGCACCGGGTGCCGGATTATCAGAGGGGCCGCACCGGGTGCCGGATTATCAGAGGGGCCGCACCGGGTGCCGGATTATCAGAGGGGCCGCACCGGGTGCCGGATTATCAGAGGGTCCGCACCGGGTGCCGGATTATCAGAGGGTCCGCACCGGGTGCCGGATTATCAGAGGGTCCGCACCGGGTGCCGGATTATCAGAGGGTCCGCACCGGGTGCCGGATTATCAGAGGGGCCGCACCGGGTGCCGGATTATCAGAGGGTCCGCACCGGGTGCCGGATTATCAGAGGGTCCGCACCGGGTGCCGGATTATCAGAGGGGCCGCACCGGGTGCCGGATTATCAGAGGGTCCGCACCGGGTGCCGGATTATCAGAGGGTCCGCACCGGGTGCCGGATTATCAGAGGGTCCGCACCGGGTGCCGGATTATCAGAGGGGCCGCACCGGGTGCCGGATTATCAGAGGGTCCGCACCGGGTGCCGGATTATCAGAGGGTCCGCACCGGGTGCCGGATTATCAGAGGGGCCGCACCGGGTGCCGGATTATCAGAGGGGCCGCACCGGGTGCCGGATTATCAGAGGGGCCGCACCGGGTGCCGGATTATCAGAGGGGCCGCACCGGGTGCCGGATTATCAGAGGGGCCGCACCGGGTGCCGGATTATCAGAGGGGCCGCACCGGGTGCCGGATTATCAGAGGGGCCGCACCGGGTGCCGGATTATCAGAGGGGCCGCACCGGGTGCCGGATTATCAGAGGGGCCGCACCGGGTGCCGGATTATCAGAGGGGCCGCACCGGGTGCCGGATTATCAGAGGGGCCGCACCGGGTGCCGGATTATCAGAGGGGCCGCACCGGGTGCCAGATTATCAGAGGGGCCGCACCGGGTGCCGGATTATCAGAGGGTCCGCACCGGGTGCCGGATTATCAGAGGGTCCGCACCAGGTGCCGGATTATCAAAGGGGCCGCACCAGGTGCCGGATTATCAGAGGGGCCGCACCAGATGCCGGATTATCAGAGGGGCCGCACCAGGTGCCGGATTATCAGAGGGGCCGCACCAGGTGCCGGATTATCAGAGGGGCCGCACCAGATGCCGGATTATCAGAGGGGCCGCACCAGGTGCCGGATTATCAGAGGGGCCGCACCAGGTGCCGGATTTTCCCTGGTTTTTGGAGTTTTTGCGCCTCTTTCTCTCATAATTTGCGCCTTTCTGCTCCTCTGCTGTTTTATGGTCCCCACTCAGGGGGTTCAGAGTTTCCAGATATTTTCAGCTTCATTAATTGCAACTTTTTATAAAGTTGGTGGAAATGTTCTCCGGCCCCCAAAGTTATGGTCCGAGCGCCGGGTGCAGAGGAACGAGCTGAAAAAGTAACAAAACACAAAAATAAAAATCCTTTTTGCCTTTGTGAAAAATTCATGAATCGCTAATATGGAGAATCTGTCACAAGAAAACAGCAACAAAAAGACGACGACAAAGAAAAGAGATTTAGGCTGTGTGCCCACGTTGGGTTTTTTATGTGTTTCTGTCCCTTTTTTGCCGCAGCGGAAACGCTTAAAAAATGCTTAAAAACGCATTCCCATGCAATCCTATGGGATCCGCAGTTGCTGTGTCCGTGCTGTGGAATCGCATAGCGGTAAAATCTGCAGCATATTCATTATTTCTGCAGAATCGCGGCGATTCTGCCTCCATAGAATTCCGCATGTGTTTTAACCGTGGCAGGGAGTTGTGGACGTGGGCACAGAGAAACCTACAAGAGAAAAAAGTAAACGAAAACCCTGATGTAACTAGTAAAAAAGCAAAAGTGCATTTAAATAACACAGAGTTTATAGCAATACTGTTTTTTTGATAAAAAAAAATAGCACAAAAGCCATCGCACCGCGTCACGGTAACTCTGATCGGGACAGTCCTAACGTGGGCACATAGCGCCATCTGGAAGCCACTGAGGAATCTCTTAAGCTACCTGTCAGTGAACGAGAACTCCCCGTCTCCACCCGTTCGCAGTCATCCAGTCCAGCACTCTGCTGAGGACACAATGTGTCTGTAGACAATGCTGAAGTTTAGGGCTCAGGTCCGAACCGGCTCATTTTCTAAATGTCTGCTTGCTGTCAGTGAATGGAAAAGTCTATTGTTTCCATCCAGACAGGACACATCCAGGCCTCCTACCTCTCACCAGGAAGGGTTTGTTACAATGTATCAGTGCAGATCACAGCAATCAGTGTGGAGTCCAGGATGGGAAGTCGCTGCATTCAGCGCACACAGAGGATTTGGTGCATAGAGAGGATTTGGCGCACACAGAGGATTTGGAGGACACAGGGGATTTGGAGGACACAGGGGATTTGGCGCATACAGAGGATTTAGCGCACACAGAAGATTTGGAGGACACAGAAGATTAGGCGCACACAGAGAATTTGGAGCACACAGAAGATTTGGAGGACACAATTCGGCGCACACAGAAGATTTGGCGCACACAGAAGATTTAGAGGACACAGAGGATTAGGCGCACACAGAGGATTAGGCGCACACAGAGGATTAGGCACACACAGAAGATTTGGAGGACACAGGATTAGGCCCACACAGAAGATTTGCAGCACACAGAGGACTAGGCACACACAGAGGATTAGGCACACACAGGATTAGGCGCAGTGGATTTGGCGCACACAGAGGACTAGTCACACAAAGAGGACTAGGCGCACACAGAGGACTAGGCGCACACAGAGGACTAGGCGCACACAGAGGATTAGACGCAGTGGATTTGGCGCACACAGAGGATTTGCAGCACACACAGAGGATTAGACGCAGTGGATTTGGCGCACACAGAGGATTTGCAGCACACACAGAGGATTAGGCGCAGTGGATTTGGCGCACACAGAGGACTAGGCACACACAGAGGACTAGGCGCACACAGAGGCACACGCCCCCTGACGAAGGCTCCGCCGAAACGCGCGTCGGGGTGATGTGGTGACCGCCAGCTCCTTCCTGTACCCCTCCTACGGCTACTATTGGCGATCGGGTTCATCTTGATTTTGGTATGCGTCATTATTGTATCATTTGTCATACAGATATTAGTACCCGAGCCCTAGTTTCCGATAGGCATATTTCTTATATCGCTATTATCTATAGGGGTTACAGAGCATAATGATCTATTTGAATTATACCATATATGCCATAGGTGTTATAGAGCATAATGATTTATTGGGATTATACAATGTATGCCATGACCTATAAGTAATATATGTTTTATATTATTCTTTTGGCCGCTGGTCACCCATCCCGTTTTTGTTGTTTATATGCACTGTGGTCTTATCCACTGTTTCACTCTGGTTTTACAAAAAAGATGTTCTTTAATAAAGTTGGATATTTTTATAACAAAATTTTGGCCTTTTTGATCATCCTTTTTGTTCTTTTGGGTTTTGTTCTATATTTGATGATTGGCCATTTATTTGTCCCATTGGTAGTGGCTGTATGACTAATTACTTACTACACATGAGATTTATAATGTCACTCAGATTTTTGTTGGCCTTTATTTATACAGAGGACTAGGCGCACACAGAGGATTAGGCGCACACAGGATTAGGCGCAGTGGATTTGGCGCACACAGAGGATTTGGCGCACACAGAGGATTAGGCGCAGTGGATTTGGCGCACACAGAGGATTAGGCGCACACAGAGGACTAGGCGCACACAGAGGACTAGGCGCACACAGGATTTGGAGCACACAGAGGATTAGGCGCACACAGAAGATTAGGCGCACACAGAGGAATAGGCGCACACAGGATTTGGAGCACACAGAGGATTAGGCGCACACAGAGGATTAGGCGCACACAGAGGATTAGGCGCACACAGAGGATTAGGCGCAGTGGATTAGGCGCACACAGAGGATTAGGCGCACAGAGGATTAGGCGCACACAGAGGACTAGGCGCACACAGAAGATTTGCAGCACACAGAGGATTAGGCACACAGAGCATTAGGCGTGCACAGAGGATTAGGCGCGCACAGAGGATTAGGCGCACACAGAGGATTTGGCCCACACAGAGGATTAGGCGCAGTGGATTAGGCGCACACAGGATTTGGAGCACACAGAGGATTAGGCGCACACAGAGGATTAGGCGCAGTGGATTAGGCGCACACAGGATTTGGAGCACACAGAGGATTAGGCGCACACAGTGGATTTGGCCCACACAGAGGATTAGGCGCAGTGGATTAGGCGCACACAGGATTTGGAGCACACAGAGGATTAGGCGCACACAGAGGATTAGGCGCAGTGGATTTGGCCCACACAGAGGATTAGGCGCAGTGGATTAGGCGCACACAGGATTTGGAGCACACAGAGGATTAGGCGCACACAGAGGATTAGGCGCACACAGAGGATTAGGCGCGCACAGTGGATTAGGCGCGCACAGAGGATTAGGCGCACACAGAGGATTAGGCGCACACAGGATTAGGCGCACAGGATTTGGCGCACACAGAGGATTAGGCGCACACAGAGGATTAGGCGCACACAGAGGATTAGGCGCACACAGAGGATTAGGCGCAGTGGATTTGGCGCGCACAGAGGATTAGGCGCACAGAGGATTAGGCGCACACAGAGGACTAGGCGCACACAGAAGATTTGCAGCACACAGAGGATTAGGCACACAGAGCATTAGGCGCGCACAGAGGATTAGGCGCGCACAGAGAAATCGCTCCTGTCAAACCAATCTAATCAGTTTTTATGAAGAGGTAAGCTATAGACTGGACCACGGTGAGTCATTGGACGTGGTATATCTCGATTTTTCCAAAGCGTTTGATACCGTGCCGCACAAGAGGTTGGTACACAAAATGAGAATGCTTGGTCTGGGGGAAAATGTGTGTAAATGGGTTAGTAACTGGCTTAGTGATAGAAAGCAGAGGGTGGTTATAAATGGTATAGTCTCTAACTGGGTCGCTGTGACCAGTGGGGTACCGCAAGGGTCAGTATTGGGACCTGTTCTCTTCAACATATTCATTAATGATCTGGTAGAAGGTTTACACAGTAAAATATCGATATTTGCAGATGATACAAAACTATGTAAAGCAGTTAATACAAGAGAAGATAGTATTCTGCTACAGATGGATCTGGATAAGTTGGAAACTTGGGCTGAAAGGTGGCAGATGAGGTTTAACAATGATAAATGTAAGGTTATACACATAGGAAGAAGGAATCAATGTCACCATTACACACTGAACGGGAAACCACTGGGTAAATCTGACAGGGAGAAGGACTTGGGGATCCTAGTTAATGATAAACTTACCTGGAGCAGCCAGTGCCAGGCAGCAGCTGCCAAGGCAAACAGGATCATGGGGTGCATTAAAAGAGGTCTGGATACACATGATGAGAGCATTATACTGCCTCTGTACAAATCCCTAGTTAGACCGCACATGGAGTACTGTGTCCAGTTTTGGACACCGGTGCTCAGGAAGGATATAATGGAACTAGAGAGAGTACAAAGGAGGGCAACAAAATTAATAAAGGGGATGGGAGAACTACAATACCCAGATAGATTAGCGAAATTAGGATTATTTAGTCTAGAAAAAAGACGACTGAGGGGCGATCTAATAACCATGTATAAGTATATAAGGGGACAATACAAATATCTCGCTGAGGATCTGTTTATACCAAGGAAGGTGACGGGCACAAGGGGGCATTCTTTGCGTCTGGAGGAGAGAAGGTTTTTCCACCAACATAGAAGAGGATTCTTTACTGTTAGGGCAGTGAGAATCTGGAATTGCTTGCCTGAGGAGGTGGTGATGGCGAACTCAGTCGAGGGGTTCAAGAGAGGCCTGGATGTCTTCCTGGAGCAGAACAATATTGTATCATACAATTATTAGGTTCTGTAGAAGGACGTAGATCTGGGTATTTATTATGATGGAATATAGGCTGAACTGGATGGACAAATGTCTTTTTTCGGCCTTACTAACTATGTTACTATGTTACTATGATTAGGCGCACACAGAGGATTTGGCCCACACAGAGGATTAGGCGCAGTGGATTAGGCGCACACAGGATTTGGAGCACACAGAGGATTAGGCGCACACAGAGGATTAGGCGCAGTGGATTTGGCCCACACAGAGGATTAGGCGCACACAGGATTTGGAGCACACAGAGGATTAGGCGCACACAGAGGATTAGGCGCACACAGTGGATTAGGCGCACACAGAGGATTAGGCGCACAGAGGATTAGGCGCACACAGAGGATTAGGCGCACACAGAGGATTAGGCGCACAGGATTTGGCGCACACAGAGGATTAGGCGCACACAGAGGATTTGGCGCACACAGAGGATTAGGCGCACACAGAGGATTAGGCACACAGGATTTGGAGCACACAGAGGATTAGGCGCACACAGAGGATTAGGCGCACACAGAGGATTAGGCGCACACAGAGGATTAGGCGCACACAGAGGATTAGGCGCACACAGAGGATTACGCGCACACAGAGGATTAGGCGCACACAGAGGATTAGGCGCACACAGAGGATTAGGAGAGGATTAGGCGCACACAGAGGATTAGGCGCACACAGAGGATTAGGCGCACACAGAGGATTAGGCGCACACAGTGGATTTGGCGCTCACAGAGGATTAGGCACACAGAGGATTACGCGCACACAGGATCGTCTCCGATCACACACGGTCGATGTCCCAGACATACCCTGCAGATATCTGCTCCAGCCCTCAGGGGGCGACACCACTGTATCCAATGCAGAAAATCCTCTGTGAGCCACTCCAGACTGACACATTGCAGCGACACAGCAGGGCTTTGTGCAGCTGATGGAGATACATTGTCTACACTAGATACAACTGGAACAAACCTTCAGCTGAGAGCGCGCCTGATTACTGACAGCAAGCAGGGATCTTAACGATGGCGCGGGATTGAAGAACAATGGCAGATCTTTTACAGAAATTAACAATTAGGATTAGGCGCACACAGAGGATTAGGCGCACACAGAGGATTAGGCGCAGTGGATTTGGCCCACACAGAGGATTAGGCGCAGTGGATTAGGCGCACACAGGATTTGGAGCACACAGAGGATTAGGCGCACACAGAGGATTAGGCGCACACAGTGGATTAGGCGCACACAGAGGATTAGGCGCACACAGAGGATTAGGCGCACAGAGGATTAGGCGCACACAGAGGATTAGGCGCACACAGAGGATTAGGCGCACACAGAGGATTAGGCGCACAGGATTTGGCGCACACAGAGGATTAGGCGCACACAGAGGATTAGGCGCACACAGAGGATTAGGCGCACACAGAGGATTAGGCGCACACAGAGGATTAGGCGCAGTGGATTTGGCGCACACAGAGGATTAGGCGCACACAGAGGATTAGGCGCACACAGAGGATTAGGCGCACAGGATTTGGCGCACACAGAGGATTAGGCGCACACAGAGGATTAGGCGCACACAGAGGATTAGGCGCACACAGAGGATTAGGCGCACACAGAGGATTAGGCGCACAGGATTTGGCGCACACAGAGGATTAGGCGCACACAGAGGATTAGGCGCACACAGAGGATTAGGCGCACACAGAGGATTAGGCGCAGTGGATTTGGCGCACACAGAGGATTAGGCGCACAGAGGATTAGGCGCACACAGAAGATTTGCAGCACACAGAGGATTAGGCACACAGAGCATTAGGCGCGCACAGAGGATTAGGCGCACACAGAGGATTTGGCCCACACAGAGGATTAGGCGCAGTGGATTAGGCGCACACAGGATTTGGAGCACACAGAGGATTAGGCGCACACAGAGGATTAGGCGCACACAGAGGATTAGGCGCACACAGAGGATTAGGCGCAGTGGATTTGGCCCACACAGAGGATTAGGCGCAGTGGATTAGGCGCACACAGGAGTTGGAGCACACAGAGGATTAGGCGCACACAGAGGATTAGGCGCACACAGAGGATTAGGCGCAGTGGATTTGGCCCACACAGAGGATTAGGCGCAGTGGATTAGGCGCACACAGGATTTGGAGCACACAGAGGATTAGGCGCACACAGAGGATTAGGCGCACACAGAGGATTAGGCGCACAGAGGATTAGGCGCACACAGAGGATTAGGCGCACACAGAGGATTAGGCGCACACAGAGGATTAGGCGCACACAGAGGATTTGGCGCACACAGAGGATTAGGCGCACACAGAGGATTAGGCGCACACAGGATTTGGAGCACACAGAGGATTAGGCGCACACAGAGGATTAGGCGCACACAGAGGATAAGGCGCACACAGAGGATTAGGCGCACACAGAGGATTAGGCGCACACAGAGGATTAGGCACACAGAGGATTAGGCGCATACAGAGGATTAGGCGCACACAGAGGATTAGGAGCACACAGAGGATTAGGCGCACACAGAGGATTTGGCGCACACAGTGGATTTGGCGCACACAGAGGATTACGCGCACACAGGATCGTCTCCGCTCACACACGGTCGATGTCCCAGACATACCCTGCAGATATCTGCTCCAGCCCTCAGGGGGCGACACCACTGTATCCAATGCAGAAAATCCTCTGTGAGCCACTCCAGACTGACACATTGCAGCGACACAGCAGGGCTTTGTGCAGCTGATGGAGATACATTGTCTACACTAGATACAACTGGAACAAACCTTCAGCTGAGAGCGCGCCTGATTACTGACAGCAAGCAGGGATCTTAACGATGGCGCGGGATTGAAGAACAATGGCAGATCTTTTACAGAAATTAACATTTATTCACCTCCCCATCAGGGGAAAAGAGACGGAGCCCCTTAAATGCTTCTTCTGGGACCCCCATCTGCTAGGGCCAATTGCTGGGTCCGGGGCCCCTCGGATGATCCCTTTGTTCTATGACAGACGGATCTGGAGCCACTGCCCGTGGATCACACGATGGGGGAGACGTTAGGTGCGACACTGCCCAGAGCTGGATGACATGCCTCCCATGCCGGATTATCGGACTTCTGGATTATCAGACGTCGCGGTACAAGTTATTGATCATCTGCACAGAACCCGTTTCGTCCAGGTGAGGAGCGATCGGCGTCTCGTCTGAGGATGCCGTTATGGAGGTGTCCCACCAGCCGCCAGTGTCACCTTGTATATTCACAGCTCGTCCCGTCGGCCGTAATGATGGCGGAGAGCGGCGCTCACATTCGTTTTATGGGATATGAAGCATCTGTGGTGGCAGCCGCCGGTGAGATCCTAATGACGCCACTAAAGTCTCATTACAAGCGGAGCCTGGGGGGATCATTACCGCAGAGCGTCTCCAGAGACCCCCGAGAGAGTGCGCCCCCTACAGCACAACCTGGCAACGTCATCCGCAGTGCGACCTGCCTCCCAAAGAGGGCCCCTCATACCTCCGAGACCCCCACACATTGCAACAAGGGATCCTCATGGGAATGATACATTGTAACAACCATCAGAAGTGGAAACAGGCCCAGCCAGGAGGATTCAGCTGCCATTCACTGACTGCAAGCAGAGATCCAACATGAGAAACGTGATAGAAAGGGAGCGTTGAGAGAATACTGCAATGGTTCTCGGACAACAGACTGTTACTTACATGTCCGGACATTCTGTACAGCTCTGCTTGCTGTCAGCGAATAGGAGCACCGGACTGTGCACTGCTGCTGGCCTTCACTAAAGCACTGAAACAAACCCTCAGCTGAACGATTCTGGGGCTTTAAACCAAAATCTTCTCATTCACCAACAGCAAGCAGAGAAAATAAATCCTGCAGAGCATCAGTCGTCTGCAGAGCATCGGAGCCATGTCTGGGGGACATGACAACTAAAATCACCGATGCAGATCCGACAGCAGTAAAGAGGCCGCCCGGCGCACTGCCCGCCATTTACCGCTCGTCTCGCACGACAAACGCCATCTCTGGCGGCTCCTCGCGGGGTCCACAATGTGCAGTCACAGCGACGCCGGATGTTAATGAGCTTTCCTATCAGCTCTCTAAAAGTCGCTTCTTTATGGCTAATTGACTGAGTATTGGCACGGCGGTCACCGGAGGCCGAGGGTCAGGTGGAGGCGGCGGTCACCAAAGGCCGAGCGTCAGGTGGAGGCGTCGGTCACCGGAGGCCGAGCGTCAGGTGGAGGCGTCGGTCACCGGAGGCCGAGTGTCAGGTGGAGGCGTCGGTCACCAAAGGCCGAGCGTCAGGTGGAGGCGTCGGTCACCGGAGGCCGAGCGTCAGGTGGAGGCGGCGGTCACCGGAGGCCGAGCGTCAGGTGGAGGCGTCGGTCACCGGAGGCCGAGCGTCAGGTGGAGGCGTCGGTCACCGGAGGCCGAGCGTCAGGTGGAGGCGTCGGTCACCGGAGGCCGAGCGTCAGGTGGAGGCGTCGGTCACCAGAGGCCGAGTGTCAGGTGGAGGCGGCGGTCACCAGCGGCCGAGTGTCAGGTGGAGGCGGCGGTCACCAGAGGCCGAGTGTCAGGTGGAGGCGGCGGTCACCAGAGGCCGAGTGTCAGGTGGCGTTCACCAGAGGCCGAGCGTCAGGTGGAGGCGGCGGTCACCGGAGGCCGAGCGTCAGGGGGAGGCGGCGGTCACCGGAGGCAGAGCGTCAGGCGGAGGCGGCGGTCACCGGAGGCCGAGCGTCAGGCGGAGGCGGCGGTCACCAGAGGCCGAGCGTCAGGTGGAGGCGGCGGTCACCAGCGGCCAAGTGTCAGGTGGAGGCGGCGGTCACCAGAGGCCGAGTGTCAAGTGGAGGCGGCGGTCACCAGAGGCCGAGCGTCAGGTAGAGGCGGCGGTCACCGGAGGCCGAGCGTCAGGTAGAGGCGGAGGTCACCGGAGGCCCAGCATCAGGTGGAGGCGGCGGTGTTAAAAATCGTTATTTACCAAAAATATCTAATCAAGACTTAACCAGGTGCGTTATTCTTAAAAGAAAAATGTCATGATATTCTGACGAAAGTATAGTGGTTTATTGAGTTATCCACCATCGCAGCAAAAACATAAAAGGTAGATGAAACAATTACAAACAGAGTGTCCATGTGTAGATATCAGCGCTTCTCCTGTTACTCATCTTTCCAGGGTCCTGAATGGTAGAAGTCATCTGTCTGTGTGAAAGTCTGAAGTCATCATGGCATGGAGTAGCTAACAGCTGTTGTTCCTCGTGTCTTGTCCCATGTCCATGGAGAATGATGGTGAAGGAAGGGAGGTGACCGTCCCACGTGACAAAAAGCCCCCCACCCTCCTTAGAGATGTTATTTATATGGTTTCTACAGATCACGTGTCTTCTGTATATGGAGTTAACTTATACTCTGAGCTACATACACAGAAATAGCTTTTGATAGTGTCAGCAAGAAACCATGTGCTCGATACAGAATAAAAATAAGAATAATTAATATTTAACAGGCGGTCACCAGAGGCCGAGCGTCAGGTGGAGGCGGCGGTCACCAGAGGCCGAGCGTCAGGTGTAGGCGGCGGTCACCGGAGGCCAAGCGTCAGGTGGAGGCGGCGGTCACCAGAGGCCGAGCGTCAGGTGGAGGCGGCGGTCACCGGAGGCCGAGCGTCAGGTAGAGGCGGTGGCCACCGGAGGCCCAGCATCAGGTGGACGCGGCGGTCACCAGAGGCCGAGCGTCAGGTGGAGGCGGCGGTCACCGGAGGCCGAGCGTCAGGTGGAGGCGGCGGTCACCAGAGGCCGAGTGTCACGTACAGGCGGCGGTCACCAGAGGCCGAGCGTCATGTGGAGGCGGCGGTCACCAGAGGCCGAGTGTCATGTGGAGGCGGCGGTCACCGGAGGCCGAGCGTCATGTGGAGGCGGCGGTCACTAGAGGCCGAACGTCAGGTGGAGGCAGCGGTCACCAGAGGCCGAGTGTCAGGTGGAGGCGGCGGTCACTGGAGGCAGAGTGTCAGGTGGAGGCGGCACTCGCTGAACGCTCAAATGTCCTATATATAAACTGCCTGAGTCCAGAGGAGGGAGAGAGGGACTCGTTACTGCTCCGACATGATCAGGGGGCGCACGAGGCGGAAAGCAGCAGCACCTGTCACCTCTGAGGGCGGAATCAGCGCTCATCCGGGAGCACAATCCGGAGCTCAGTGACACTGGAGGCCACAACGTAACAGAATGTACAGCTGACCCCGATAATCCACTGCTATACTCGACAAATTACCCGGCGTACCCCACAAATCCCCTGCCTTATCCTACAAAAAATGTACAGCTGACCCCGATAATCCCACCCGTACCCTACAAAACACATATAGCCGACCCTGATAATTCACCTCTGTACCTTACAAATCCCCCACCGTACTCTGTAACCAATGACATCAGGATGTATAACGACAATAAGGTTGCGACGGTCTTGAGATGGTTCACTGGTGTTACCCATCATGAGCTGTTTCCTGTGTGGTAATGAGGCCCTTCTAGACATCAGGTGACCCAGCTGATATTATTGGTCACTAAGTAGCAGGATTGCTTCCTAATTCCTGATAGATCTCGGCCGGTGTCAGGACTTTTCAGGGCTTTTGCTCCTCTCTTTCATCATATGCTCAGTACTTTGTGACATTTCTCATTGTTACACATCATTTATGGACATCTATGGCGACATCTTTCCTGTGTGGGTCGGATGTTCCTGACATCTGGGAAGAATTTCATGTCAGTCGCTCCTTTACCAATAGATTTCCTCAGTAACCTAATGATACTTTCCGTCCTTCTGTCTCCGCATCTGTGATACATTAGTTGTGTTTTCAGATGAACCTGTACTAGTCTCAGCCTCTGTTACGGGGTCGCCCCATTCTACTAGTCTCAGCCTCTGTTACGGGGTCGCCCCATTCTACTAGTCTCAGCCTTTGTTACGGGGTCGCCCCATTCTACTAGTCTCAGCCTTTGTTACGGGGTCGCTCCATTCTACTAGTCTCAGCCTCTGTTACGGGGTCGCCCCATTCTACTAGTCTCAGCCTCTGTTACGGGGTCGCCCCATTCTACTAGTCTCAGCCTCTGTTACGGGGTCGCCCCATTCTACTAGTCTTAGCCTCTGTTACGGGGTCGCCCCATTCTACTAGTCTCAGCCTCTGTTACAGGGTCGCCCCATTCTACTAGTCTCAGCCTCTGTTACAGGGTCGCCCCATTCTACTAGTCTCAGCCTCTGTTACGGGGTCGCCCCATTCTACTAGTCTCGGCCTCTGTTACGGGGGTCGCCCCATTCTACTAGTCTCAGCCTCTGTTACGCGGTCTTTTATGATAAGATAATTCAGTACCACAATGGACATAGAGGTCAGAGCACATACAGTGACCTGACAATAACCCAAAATCATTGAACGAGCTCTGAGACGTGGGAACTCTGCTGACCGCAATCCCTAATCCTCTCCAACCACACTAAAGGCAGCCGTGGATTGCGCCTAACGCTCCCTATGCAACTCGGCACAGCCTGAGAAACTAGCTAGCCTGAAGATAGAAAATAAGCCTACGTTGCCTCCGATAAATACCCCAAAGGAAAAGGCAGCCCCCACATATAATGACTGTGAGTTAAGATGAAAAGACAAACGTAGAGATGAAATAGATTTAGCAAAGTGAGGCCCGACTTTCTGAACAGAGCGAGGATAGGAAAGGTAACTTTGCGGTCAACACAAAACCCTACAAAAACCACGCAAAGGGGGCAAAAAGACCCTCCGTACCGAACTAACGGCACGGAGGTACACCCTCTGCGTCCCAGAGCTTCCAGCAAGCAGGAAAAAACAAATAGACAAGCTGGACAGAAAAAAACAGCAAACAAAATAGCAAAGCAGAACTTAGCTATGCAGAGCAGCAGGCCACAGGAACGATCCAGGAGGAAACAGGTCCAATACTAGAACATTGACTGGAGGCCAGGATCAAAGCACTAGGTGGAGTTAAATAGAGCAGCACCTAACGACTTCACCACATCACCTGAGGAAGGAAACTCAGAAGCCGCAGTACCACTTTCCTCCACCAACGGAAGCTCACAGAGAGAATCAGCCGAAGTACCACTTGTGACCACAGGAGGGAGCTCTGCCACAGAATTCACAACAGCGGTCGCCCCATTCTACTAGTCTCAGCCTTTGTTACGGGGGTCGCCCCATTCTACTAGTCTCAGCCTTTGTTACGGGGTCGCCCCATTCTACTAGTCTCAGCCTTTGTTACGCGGTCGCCCCATTCTACTAGTCTCAGCCTTTGTTACGGGGTCGCCCCATTCTACTAGTCTCAGCCTTTGTTACGGGGTCGCCCCATTCTACTAGTCTCAGCCTTTGTTACGGGGTCGCCCCATTCTACTAGTCTCAGCCTTTGTTACGGGGTCGCCCCATTCTACTAGTCTCAGCCTTTGTTACGGGGTCGCCCCATTCTACTAGTCTCAGCCTTTGTTACGCGGTCGCCCCATTCTACTAGTCTCAGCCTTTGTTACGGGGTCGCCCCATTCTACTAGTCTCAGCCTTTGTTACGCGGTCGCCCCATTCTACCAGTCTCGGCCTTTGTTACGGGGGTCGCTCCATTCTACTAGTCTCAGCCTCTGTTACGGGGGCCACCCCATTCTACTAGTCTCAGCCTCTGTTACGGGGTCGCCCCATTCTACTAGTCTCAGCCTTTGTTACGGGGTCACCCCATTCTACTAGTCTCAACCTCTGTTACGGGGTCGCCCCATTCTACTAGTCTCAGCCTTTGTTATGGGGTCCCCCCATTTTTTACAATGACCCCCCGACTTTCTCTCGTCCTGTCGCCCCATTTTCCAGGCTTCATGTAACTAATGCAGAGCAGTCAATACACGGAGATTTGCCGATTCCTGGGATTTTGCTGCCAGAGATAAATGTCCGAGCGCCTCGCTGATCCTGGATTATTGATAAGTACAAGGTGGGAAATCCCAATAAACCAATAGTGCGCAGCGCTCTGTACACAGTCAATTACCGCTGCGCTGTGACAGTGACACGCCGCGCTCCGCTGAAAGCTGCAGAGCCGATGACAGCGGAGGAGACGCCAATAACTCGGACCGGTGACTGTATATACAGACACGTCCCGGCCGCAGGACGCACCGGAGTCACCGCCACTATGTGTCCATCCATATGCATCATCCGCGGCTCTATGATGTCATCACAACTGCTCGGATCTCGGCGGTGACCTCACGGCGTAGCTTTTCTCAGATTACACCATTACGGGCATGGAACAGAAAACGAGACACTGTCGCACCGGAGAGACTAACCACCTGCAAACAGCCGATCGCTGAGGGTGCCGGACCCCAAATATCGGATTCCGAGTCATGGACAGCCCCTTTAAACAAAATATTACACAACGTAGCAATACGTCTTATGTTTGAGCTCCACATCTATTACTTCTCATGGCTGAGGGTTTGTTACACTGTATCTGTGTCTGTAAGCGCTGACAGCTCAGAGTCCATGACAAGAGAGAGAAATTCGAGTGTCAAGACTGAATACACTGTAACGGAATCACTGCTGTCAGAATCATTACAGCGGGAAGAGATGAAAAAAGAAAAAAAATGTTCACATTTAGACAGCAAGCAGAGTTCTTGAACATTGTGCAGAACGTGCCTAGATATCTCTGACCTTCACTAGTCCTGACCTGTGCAGACAATCCTCTGTGAGCTAAAGAGCAGCACTGCAGACAATCCTCTGTGAGCTAAAGAGCAGCACTGCAGACAATCTTCTGTGAGCTAAAGAGCAGCACTGCAGACAATCTTCTATGAGCTAAAGAGCAGCACTGCAGACAATCTTCTATGAGCTAAAGAGCGGCACTGCAGACAATCTTCTGTGAGCTAAAGAGCCGCACTGCAATCTTCTGTGAGCTAAAGATCAGCACTGCAGACAATCCTCTGTGAGCTAAAGAGCAGCACTGCAGACAATCTTCTGTGAGCTAAAGATCAGCACTGCAGACAATCTTCTGTGAGCTAAAGAGCCGCACTGCAGACAATCTTCTGTGAGCTAAAGAGCAGCACTGCAGACAATCCTCTGTGAGCTAAAGAGCAGCACTGCAGGCAATCCTCTGTGAGCTAAAGAGCTGCACTGCAGGCAATCCTCTGTGAGCTAAAGAGCTGCACTGCAGACAATCCTCTGAGCTAAAGAGCAGCACTGCAGACAATCCTCTGAGTTAAAGAGCAGCACTGCAGACAATCATCTGTGAGCTAAAGAGCAGCACTGCAGACAATCCTCTGTGAGCTAAAGAGCAGCACTGCAGACAATCCTCTGTGAGCTAAAGAGCTGCACTGCAGACAATCCTGTGAGCTAAAGAGCAGCACTGCAGACAATCCTCTGTGAGCTAAAGAGCAGCACTGCAGACAATCCTCTGAGCTAAAGAGCAGCACTGCAGACAATCCTGAGCTAAAGAGCAGCACTGCAGACAATCCTCTGAGCTAAAGAGCAGCACTGCAGACAATCCTCTGTGAGCTAAAGAGCAGCACTGCAGACAATCCTCTGTGAGCTAAAGAGCAGCACTGCAGACAATCCTCTGTGAGCTAAAGAGCAGCACTGCAGACAATCCTCTGTGAGCTAAAGAGCAGCACTGCAGACAATCCTCTGTGAGCTAAAGAGCCGCACTGCAGACAATCCTCTGTGAGCTAAAGAGCCGCACTGCAGACAATCCTCTGTGAGCTAAAGAGCCGCACTGCAGACAATCCTCTGTGAGCTAAAGAGCCGCACTGTAGTCTGATACATTGTAACAAACTACCAGAGAGGTTCTGCAGCAGCTACTGATGGCACTCTGTAGATTGGATACAGATGTATCCACTTCTCGGCTAAGAGCAGTCCTGGATGGATACGGGGATATTACTGAGTGTACGACGTCTTCATTCACTTACAGCAAGCAGAATTCTGAAAAATGGTGAGAAACTGACACTCCGAGGTCCAGATTCCTCCATGTGTTTATAGCAGAAAGCTCGTAGTTGAGGTCGGCGCTGGGGAGGCGACAGATGCAGGAATAAGATGCGACTAATTCTCTGCGGCTGGTGTCATCGCGGCCTCGATACACCCACACTAGGCTCTATTCACAGTGAGAAGACGCAGTCTGGACCGTCCCTTTAATTCTGCTCATGGCCCGGCTCCAATGGAATCTTTGACCCTGCTTTTCTCGGAAGCGTCGGATCAAGCAGCGAGGTCGGCGCGGAATCCATTCCTGAATGTGTAATGGCAGTGTTCTGGGATTCATCTCATTTCTCCGTCCGGGGCGCAGGATGGGCCGCAGAACCGCTGGGTACAATATATATATATATTGGCCGGGCGTGGGATTGATTCAGGCCATTAGGGCTCCGCACATAATTTAGTGGCGGTGACAGGAGAGCTTATTCGGTGAGTTCTGTAATGTGTCCCCACAGAATAACAAGCAGACCCATAGATCACGGTGACAGAGCGGCCGCAGAGCGCGGAGCAGCGTTCTGCCAACTGCACACAATACGCCGCGCTCAGGAAGCACGGAAAGCGCCAGAATCTGCAGAAAGCGTCCACCTGTCAATAGGAAGATGAATCCGGGGATTCTGGAGATCGCAACATTGTATCAGTGAGATCAGGCCGTGAAGAGCGCCGCCGGATACTGAAGTGCGGGGGCTCCGGGCTTTCACAAAGTGTCGGGGGAGCCCCCCGGAGTGAAAATTCAAACACCTCCTTCTCCCGGTCTGGGGTCTGCAGCATCGCCCCACTCCTGCCTCCGCCAGCAGCGACCCTGGGACCCCGCTTCTCCGCAGCCACCACCCCGGTAAGCAATAAGACGCATGGATTGTAAGAAGCACCAACATTTTATTTAAAAAAAGTTTCTCTATTTTTCTCCTCAAAATTTGGGGTGAGTTTTATAATCCACAAAATACGGTAATTAATTAGCATTTTACTGCATGAAATAAGTATTTGATACAATACATAAACTGAACTTAATATTTGGTGCAGAAACTTTTGTTTGCAGTTTCAGAGGTCAGATGTTTCCTGTGGTTCCTGACCAGGTTTGCACACACTGCAGCAGGGATATTGGCCCCCTCCATCATACAGATCTTCTCCAGATCTTTCAGGTTTCGGGGCTGTCACTGGGTAACTGAGTTTCAGCTTCCTCCAAAGATTTTCTATTGGGTTCAGGTCTGGAGACTGGCTAGGCCCCTCCAGAATCATGGAATGCTTCTTATGGAGCCGATCCTCATTTGCTCTGGCTGTGTGTTTCGGGTCATTGTCATACTGGAAGAACCAGCCACGACCCATCTTCAATGCTCTTACTGAGGGAAGAAGATTGTTGGCCAAAATCTCACACTATATGACCCCATCCCATCCTCAGTTCAATATGGTGCAGTCGTCCTGTTCCCTTTGAAGAAAATCACCCCCAAACTATGTTTTTTCCCCCACCATGCTTCATGGTTGGGTCGGTGTTCTTGGGGTTGTACTCATGGTTGTTCTTCCTCCAAACACGTTGAGTAGAGTTGATACCAAAAAGTTCTATTTTGGTGTCCTCTGACCACATGACCTTCTCCCATGCCTCCTCTGGACCATCCAAATGGTCAATGGCAAATTTCAGACGGGTCAGGACATGTGCTGGTGTGAGCAGGGGGACCTTGCAAGTCCTGCAGGATTTTACTCCATCACGGTGTAATGTGTTAATAACGGTAATGTTTGACACTGTAGTCCCAGCTCTCTTCAGGCCATTGACCAGGTCCTCCCGTGTAGTTCTAGGAGGATTCCTGTCCTTTCTCAGAACCATCCTTACCCCTCTAGGCGACATCTTGCATGGAGCCCCAGGCAGAGGAAGGTTCACAGTCATCTTTATGTTTCTTCCATTTTCTAATAATTGTGCCAACAGTTGTTGCTTCTCACCAAGCTGCTCTCCTATTGTCCTGTAGCCCATCCCAGCCTTGTGCAGGCCCACAATTCTGTCCCTGGTGTTATTAGACAGCTCTTTGGTCTTGGCCATGGTGGAGAGGTTGGAGTGTGATTGAGTGTGAGGACAGGTGTCTAATATACAGGTAACGAGATCAAACAGGAGCAATTAATCCAGGTAATGAGCGCAGAGTAGGAGGCTTCTTACAGAAACACTAACGGGTCTGTGAGAGCAGAATTCTCGCTGGTCGGTCGGTGATGAAATACTTATTTCATGCAATAAAATGCAAATTAATGATGTAACAATCCTACAATCTGATTTTCTGGATTTTATCTTTGGATTCTGCCTCTCACAGGTGAAGTGTATCTACGATAATTACAGATCTCTGCATTCTGTGCAGAAGGGAAAACTGCAAAATCTGCAGAGAATCAAATCCTTATTTTCCCCTCTGTACTGTGCAGAGAATTCTTTTTCAATATTTTTATTGAATTTTGTAAATAAAGGAAAAAAGGGGAAAGAAACGGGGGAGGGAGGGAGGTGCGAGGGGACAAGGGAGGGAACCAGTAAAAACTACAGAAGTCAAACACAGTTCTCAGGTGCAGAGAATTCTGGCCAGAAGTCATAGAACAATTGTGGCCAAAAACATTCTACATTGAAAACACTGAGAAATGGCGGCAGAACCCTGGACGGAGGAGGAGAATGTGAAATAGTCGGCGGTAACAGAAGGAGATGAGGGTCCGCAAGAGCAGTGACCCCCGGTGAGGTCACAGGAGGAGGCAGAAGGGTCCGCACCAGCCTCATACACAGGAGGTCCGGGGTCCATGATGTCCGGAGCCACCGCCGGCCGATAGCCTCCGTAACCAGCGTACAAGTGAGGAGAAGGGATGGAGGAGACGGGCGGTCACCAGATACTGATGATGGAGGAGACGGGCGGTCACCAGATACTGATGATGGAGGAGACGGGCGGTCACCAGATACTGATGATGGAGGTGATGGGCAGTCACCAGATACTGATGATGGAGGAGACGGGGATCACCAGATACTGATGATGGAGGAGACGGGCGGTCACCAGATACTGATGATGGAGGAGACGGGCGGTCACCAGATACTGATGATGGAGGAGACGGGCGGTCACCAGATGCTGATGATGGAGGAGACGGGCGGTCACCAGATGCTGATGATGGAGGAGACGGGCGATCACCAGATGCTGATGATGGAGGAGACGGGCGGTCACCAGATACTGATGATGGAGGAGACGGGCGGTCACCAGATACTGATGATGGAGGAGACGGGCGGTCACCAGATACTGATGATGGAGGAGACGGGCGGTCACCAGATACTGATGATGGAGGAGACGGGCGGTCACCACATACTGATGATGGAGGAGACGGGCGGTCACCAGATACTGATGATGGAGGAGACGGGCGGTCACCAGATACTGATGATGGAGGAGACGGGCGGTCACCAGATACTGATGATGGAGGAGACGGGCGGTCACCAGATACTGATGATGGAGGAGACGGGCGGTCACCAGATACTGATGATGAAGGAGACGGGCGGTCACCAGATACTGATGATGGAGGAGACGGGCGGAACCAGATACTGAGGATGGAGGAGACGGGCGGTCACCAGATACTGATGATGGAGGAGACGGGCGGTCACCAGATACTGATGATGGAGGAGACAGGCGGTCACCAGATACTGATGATGGAGGAGACGGGCAGTCACCAGATACTGATGATGGAGGAGACGGGCGGTCACCAGATACTGATGATGGAGGAGACGGGCAGTCACCAGATACTGATGATGGAGGAGACGGGCGGTCACCAGATACTGATGATGGAGGAGACGGGCGGTCACCAGATACTGATGATGGAGGAGACGGGCGGTCACCAGATACTGATGATGAAGGAGACGGGCAGTCACCAGATACTGATGATGAAGGAGACGGGCAGTCACCAGATACTGATGATGGAGGAGACGGGCGGAACCAGATACTGAGGATGGAGGAGACGGGCGGTCACCAGATACTGATGATGGGCGGTCACCAGATACTGATGATGGAGGAGACGGGCGGTCACCAGATACTGATGATGGAGGAGACGGGCGGAACCAGATACTGAGGATGGAGGAGACGGGCGGTCACCAGATACTGATGATGGGCGGTCACCAGATACTGATGATGGAGGAGACGGGCGGTCACCAGATACTGATGATGGAGGAGACGGGCGGAACCAGATACTGAGGATGGAGGAGACGGGCGGTCACCAGATACTGATGATGGGCGGTCACCAGATACTGATGATGGAGGAGACGGGCGGTCACCAGATACTGATGATGGAGGTGACGGGCGGAACCAGATACTGAGGATGGAGGAGACGGGCGGTCACCAGATACTGATGATGGGCAGTCACCAGATACTGATGATGAAGGAGACGGGCGGTCACCAGATACTGATGATGGGCGGTCACCAGATACTGATGATGGAGGAGACGGGCGGTCACCAGATACTGATGATGGAGGAGACGGGCGGAACCAGATACTGAGGATGGAGGAGACGGGCGGTCACCAGATACTGATGATGGGCGGTCACCAGATACTGATGATGGAGGAGACGGGCGGTCACCAGATACTGATGATGGAGGAGACGGGCGGAACCAGATACTGAGGATGGAGGAGACGGGCGGTCACCAGATACTGATGATGGGCGGTCACCAGATACTGATGATGGAGGAGACGGGCGGTCACCAGATACTGATGATGGAGGTGACGGGCGGTCACCAGATACTGATGATGGAGGGGACGGGCGGTCACCAGATACTGATGATGGAGGTGACGGGCGGTCACCAGATACTGATGATGGAGGAGACGGGCGGTCACCAGATACTGATGATGGAGGGGACGGGCGGTCACCAGATACTGATGATGGAGGGGACGGGCGGTCACCAGATACTGATGATGGAGGAGACGGGCGGTCACCAGATACTGATGATGGAGGAGACGGGCGGTCACCAAATACTGATGATGGAGGAGACGGGCGGTCAGCAGATACTGATGATGGAGGAGACGGGCGGTCAGCAGATACTGATAATGGAGGAGACGAGCGGTTACCAGATACTGATGATGGAGGTGACGGGCGGTCACCAGATACTGATGATGGAGGGGACGGGCGGTCACCAGATACTGATGATGGAGGGGACGGGCGGTCACCAGATACTGATGATGGAGGGGACGGGCGGTCACCAGATACTGATGATGGAGGGGACGGGCGGTCACCAGATACTGATGATGAAGGAGACGGGCGATCACCAGATACTGATGATGGAGGAGACGGGCGGTCACCAGATACTGATGATGGGCGGTCACCAGATACTGATGATGGAGGTGACGGGCGGTCACCAGATACTGATGATGGAGGTGACGGGCGGTCACCAGATACTGATGATGGAGGTGACGGGCGGTCACCAGATACTGATGATGGAGGTGACGGGCGGTCACCAGATACTGATGATGGAGGAGACGGGCGGTCACCAGATACTGATGATGGAGGGGACGGGCGGTCACCAGATACTGATGATGGAGGGGACGGGCGGTCACCAGATACTGATGATGGAGGAGACGGGCGGTCACCAGATACTGATGATGGAGGAGACGGGCGGTCACCAAATACTGATGATGGAGGAGACGGGCGGTCAGCAGATACTGATGATGGAGGAGACGGGCGGTCAGCAGATACTGATAATGGAGGAGACGAGCGGTTACCAGATACTGATGATGGAGGTGACGGGCGGTCACCAGATACTGATGATGGAGGGGACGGGCGGTCACCAGATACTGATGATGGAGGGGACGGGCGGTCACCAGATACTGATGATGGAGGGGACGGGCGGTCACCAGATACTGATGATGGAGGGGACGGGCGGTCACCAGATACTGATGATGAAGGAGACGGGCGATCACCAGATACTGATGATGGAGGAGACGGGCGGTCAGCAGATACTGATGATGGAGGTGACGGGCGGTCAGCAGATACTGATGATGGAGGTGACGGGTGGTCACCAGATACTGATGATGGAGGAGACGGGCGGTCACCAGATACTGATGATGAAGGAGACGGGCAGTCACCAGATACTGATGATGAAGGAGACGGGCGGTCACCAGATACTGATGATGGAGGAGACGGGCGGTCACCAGATACTGATGATGGAGGAGACGGGCGGAACCAGATACTGAGGATGGAGGAGACGGGCGGTCACCAGATACTGATGATGGGCGGTCACCAGATACTGATGATGGAGGAGACGGGCGGTCACCAGATACTGATGATGGAGGAGACGGGCGGAACCAGATACTGAGGATGGAGGAGACGGGCGGTCACCAGATACTGATGATGGGCGGTCACCAGATACTGATGATGGAGGAGACGGGCGGTCACCAGATACTGATGATGGAGGTGATGGGCGGTCACCAGATACTGATGATGGAGGGGACGGGCGGTCACCAGATACTGATGATGGAGGTGACGGGCGGTCACCAGATACTGATGATGGAGGTGACGGGCGGTCACCAGATACTGATGATGGAGGAGACGGGCGGTCACCAGATACTGATGATGGAGGGGACGGGCGGTCACCAGATACTGATGATGGAGGGGACGGGCGGTCACCAGATACTGATGATGGAGGAGACGGGCGGTCACCAGATACTGATGATGGAGGAGACGGGCGGTCACCAAATACTGATGATGGAGGAGACGGGCGGTCAGCAGATACTGATGATGGAGGAGACGGGCGGTCACCAGATACTGATGATGGAGGGGACGGGCGGTCACCAGATACTGATGATGGAGGGGACGGGCGGTCACCAGATACTGATGATGGAGGGGACGGGCGGTCACCAGATACTGATGATGGAGGAGACGGGCGGTCACCAGATACTGATGATGGAGGAGACGGGCGATCACCAGATACTGATGATGGAGGAGACGGGCGATCACCAGATACTGATGATGGAGGAGACGGGCGGTCACCAGATACTGATGATGGAGGAGACGGGCGGTCAGCAGATACTGATGATGGAGGTGACGGGTGGTCACCAGATACTGATGATGGAGGAGACGGGCGGTCACCAGATACTGATCTCCCAGCACTGGTCAGTACGGTCCCAGTATAATGATACATTCCCAGTATCTCCCAGCACTGGTCAGTACGGTCCCAGTATAATGATACATTCCCAGTATCTCCCAGCACTGGTCAGTACGGTCCCAGTATAATGATACATTCCCAGTATCTCCCAGCACTGGTCAGTACGGTCCCAGTATAATGATACATTCCCAGTATCTCCCAGCACTGGTCAGTACGGTTCCAGTATAATGATACATTCCCAGTATCTCCCAGCACTGGTCAGTACGGTCCCAGTATAATGATACATTCCCAGTATCTCCCAGCACTGGTCAGTACGGTTCCAGTATAATGATACATTCCCAGTATCTCCCAGCACTGGTCAGTACGGTCCCAGTATAATGATACATTCCCAGTATCTCCCAGCACTGGTCAGTACGGTCCCAGTATAATGATACATTCCCAGTATCTCCCAGCACTGGTCAGTACGGTTCCAGTATAATGATACATTCCCAGTATCTCCCAGCACTGGTCAGTACGGTCCCAGTATAATGATACATTCCCAGTATCTCCCAGCACTGGTCAGTACGGTCCCAGTATAATGATACATTCCCAGTATCTCCCAGCACTGGTCAGTACGGTCCCAGTATAATGATACATTCCCAGTATCTCCCAGCACTGGTCAGTACGGTCCCAGTATAATGATACATTCCCAGTATCTCCCAGCACTGGTCAGTACGGTTCCAGTATAATGATACATTCCCAGTATCTCCCAGCACTGGTCAGTACGGTCCCAGTATAATGATACATTCCCAGTATCTCCCAGCACTGGTCAGTACGGTTCCAGTATAATGATACATTCCCAGTATCTCCCAGCACTGGTCAGTACGGTCCCAGTATAATGATACATTCCCAGTATCTCCCAGCACTGGTCAGTACGGTCCCAGTATAATGATACATTCCCAGTATCTCCCAGCACTGGTCAGTACGGTCCCAGTATAATGATACATTCCCAGTATCTCCCAGCACTGGTCAGTAAGGTTCCAGTATAATGATACATTCCCAGTATCTCCCAGCACTGGTCAGTAAGGTTCCAGTATAATGATACATTCCCAGTATCTCCCAGCACTGGTCAGTACGGTCCCAGTATAATGATACATTCCCAGTATCTCCCAGCACTGGTCAGTACGGTCCCAGTATAATGATACATTCCCAGTATCTCCCAGCACTGGTCAGTACGGTCCCAGTATAATGATACATTCCCAGTATCTCCCAGCACTGGTCAGTACGGTCCCAGTATAATGATACATTCCCAGTATCTCCCAGCACTGGTCAGTACGGTTCCAGTATAATGATACATTCCCAGTATCTCCCAGCACTGGTCAGTACGGTCCCAGTATAATGATACATTCCCAGTATCTCCCAGCACCGGTGAGTTTGGCCCCAGTATGTCTTACCTTCGCACTCGCCCCCGTTGGTGGGGTTCCCATGGTAACCCGGCATGCAGGCCTCGCAGTGCTTCCCTGTAGTCAGGTTCTTGCATTGCTCACACACGTTGCTGCTGGTGCAGGTGCTGTGCCCGTTACATTGGCACGCTGCAAGAAGAGTAGAGCAGAACGTTACAGAGCAGGGAGGAGTATATAACACAGCACCGCACGTTATATGGCGGTATTACACAGCGCACGATATATGGCGGTATTACACAGTGCACGTTATATGGCGGTATTACACAGCGCACGTTATATGGCGGTATTACACAGCGCACGTTATATGGCGGTATTACACAGCGCACGTTATATGGCGGCATTACACAGCGCACGTTATATGGCGGCATTACACAGCGCACGTTATATGGCGGTATTACACAGCGCACGTTATATGGCGGTATTACACAGCGCACGTTATATGGCGGTATTACACAGCGCACGTTATATGGCGGTATTACACAGCAGCGCACGTTATATGGCGGTATTACACTGTGCACGTTATATGGCGGTATTACACAGCAGCGCACGTTATATGGCGGTATTACACTGTGCACGTTATATGGCGGTATTACACAGCAGCGCACGTTATATGGCGGTATTACACTGTGCATGTTATATGGCGGTATTACACAGCGCACATTATATGGCGGTATTACACAGCGCACGTTATATGGCGGTATTACACAGCGCACGTTATATGGCGGTATTACACAGCGCACGTTATATGGCGGTATTACACAGTGCACATTATATGGCGGTATTACAGTGCACATTATATGGCGGTATTACACAGTGCACGTTATATGGCGATATTACACTGTACAGCCATATAATAATGTGCGGAGTCTCTGAGGCCATTCACAGCTGCACCTAATAGCGCACGGCAGGATATGGCGGCACAGAGATTATTACTAGCGGTGAACGTCATCCAGCGGGAATATAACGTGATAAAGAAATGTAACAAGAAACTTCCTTCCGGTGAGGAGGGACAAGATGAGCTGTGGGGGTCCGCACGCCAGAAATCTCCCCCTGGTACCTGATGGCAGAAAGATTCCTGCTGGGGTGCACAAGACTCGCCAGACGCCCCAGATTCACACCTTACCACCAATCAGGGGGTCCGATTCTTGCACGGACCCTCGATAACACTGCCGGCCGTGAGGAGTCCACCCTGTGTTTTCTCTGAAATCCCACAGCAGATTTTTTGCGGACCATGTCTCCCTGTGCCAAACACGGAGACATGTCAGTGTTCGTGGGAGCGCACGTATTACACGGACCCATTAAAGTCAATGGGTCCATGTAAAACACGTACTGCACACGGACATTGTCCGTGTGCAGTCCGTGTGCCGTGCAGGGGACAGCGCTACAGTAAGCACTGTCCCCCCCACTGGTGCTGAAGCCGCGATTCATATCTTCCCTGCAGCAGCGTTCGCTGGAGAGAAGATATGAATAATTGTGTTTAAAATAAAGATCTATGTGCCCCCCGCCCCCCCACACCCTGTGCGCCACCCCACACCCTGTGCGCCCCCCCCCCGCTGTTCTGAAAATACTCATCCAGCTCCCTCGTTGGCTGTCGCTGCTTCCTGTTCTGGCCGCATCTTCTCCTGTATGCGGTCACGTGGTGCTGCCGATTACAGTCATGAATATGCGGCTCCACCTCCCATAAGGGTGGAGCCGCATATTCATTACTGTAAATGAGCGGCCCCACGTGACCGCGGCGCTCACACAGTACAAGGTGCGGCCAGGACAGGACGCTGCGAGGGATCCGGAAGCTAGGTGAGTATTTTAATCACAGTGGGATGGGGGCGCACAGGGGGTGGGAGGGGGTTGATGACCTGGATCTGGATTTTACACACTAATATTCATATCTTCTTTACAGCAAACGCTGCTGCAGGGAAGATATGAATGGGGCTTCAGCACGATGCCGGGGACAGCGCTAAACTTTAGCGCTGTCTCCGGCACGGTGCGTGTGGTACCCAGTGGGCACACGGGCGGCAAACGTGTGCCACACTGATGTGCCACAGAAACGCACCGACACACGGACACGGATAATTCCGGTACCGATTTTTCCGGTACCGGAATTATCTGGACGTGTGAGACTGGCCTTATACACACGTTTCTTATACACACGTTCCTTATACACAGGTTTATTTCCTTTGTTTTTTTTTTGTGTTGTTCCAATATACACAAAGAAAAAATAGCAAATTGGTCAAAATTTCACACAAAGCTCTAAAAATAGTCCGGACACAATTGTTGGCACCCTCAGCTTAATATTTGGTTGCACCCTTTGGAATAAATACTGCAGCCAATCGCTTCCCATAACCACCCACAAGCTTCTTACTCCTCTCAGCCGCCATCTTGGATGACTCGTCTCATATGTGAAGGCGTCTTCTCCCAACAGCGATTGTAAGATCTCTCCACAGGGAATCAATGGGATTCAGATCCAGACTCATTGCTGCCACTTCAGAACTCATATTTTGGGGTCCTTATCCTGATGGAGGACCCATGACCTAGAAGGCAATCCCAGCTTTATGGCATTGGGCACTACATTGCCACCCAAAACCCATTGGTAATCTTCAGCTTTCATGATTCCTAGCACACAGTCAAGGCCCCCAGTGCCAGAGACATCAAACCAACCACAAAACATCTGACCCTCCACCATGTCTGACTGTGGGTATTGTGTTCTTTTTCTTTGTAGGCCTCATTCTGTTTTCGGTAAACAGTAGAATGATGTTTACAACCAAGACAGAGTGAACAATGGACAGCACTAGAGAAGCACAAATCAGTATAGACCTTGACTCATTGAAGGACATCCGAAAAACACAGGTGGCACGACTGCTCTGGGTATGCGGTGCTCTGCACTGTTAAGCGATCCACAGAAAATTCAATAAAACAAGAAAAGAACACAGTGCGGCACTCACCCTTATGAAGCTGTGAAATCGTGCTCTTTATTGGAGAAAAATATCTAAAACATCCGTCAGGACATCAGGTCTGCAGGAGGGTGCGGACGACGGCCGTTTCGCACGATATGTGCTTCAACGGGTCCAGTTCCAATGGACATATCGTGCGAAACGGCCGTCGTCCACACTCCACTTCCGCACCCTCCTGCAGACCTGATGCCCTAACAGATGTTTTAGATATTTTTCTCCAATAAAGAGCACGATTTCACAGCTTCATAAGGGTGAGTGCCGCACTGTGTTTTTTTCTTGTTTTTTTTTAGTAGAATGATGTGCTTTACCAAAAAGCTCTATCTTGGTCTCATCTGTCCACAAGACGTTTTCCCAGAAGGATTTTGACTTGCTCGTAAACTTTTTGGCAATCTGCAGTCTAGCTTTTTTGTGTCGCTGTGTCAGTACTGGAGTCCTCCTGGGTCTTCTGCCATAGCACATCATTTCATTCACATGTGGACGGATAGTTTGCGCTGACACTGATGCTGCCTGAGCCTGAAGGACAGCGTGGATTTCTTTAGACCTTGTTTGGGGCTGCTTATCCGCAGTCCCAACTATCCTGTGTTGTAACCTTCCATTAATTTCACTCTGTTGTTTACATCCAGGGAGATTAGCTACAGTGCCACGGGTTGTAAACTTCTTGATTATATTGCGCACTGCGCACAAAGGAACATCAAGATCTCTGGAGATGGACTTGTAACCTTGAGATTGTTGGTATTGTTCAACAATTTTAGTTCTCAAGTCCTCAGACAGTTCTCTTCCCCTCTTTCTGTTCTCCATACTTAGCTGGGGCACACACAGACACACAATGCAAACACTGAGGCAACTTCTCCCCTTTTTAAAAGGTTTCAGGTGTGATTTTCATATTGCCCACAACTGTTACTTGCCACAGGTGAATGTGAACGAGCATCACATGCTGGAAACAAAGTTGTATGCCCAAATTTTTGGAAAGGTTCCAACAATTTTTTGCGGCCCATTTTTGGTGTTTTGTGTGAAATTATGTCCAGTTTCCCTTTTTTCTCAGTTTTCTTTGTGTTGTTCCAATTCACAGAAAGGAAATAAACCTGTGTATAACAAAACGTGTAATTGCAAATTTCTGGGATAAATATTTCAATTTCTGGAACGATTTCAAGGGTGCCAACACTTTCATCCATGACACACACACACACACACATACATACACAGGTGACCACCGAGGGCACCACCAATGATGAATACCTTGAATTCCCCTGCTCCTGTGTGGTCACTTGTGCAAAGTGTAGATGGAACTATCACACAAATGACACCGGACGTCGCTCTTCTCACCTGGACAGTGGATGAATGACCACTCGTAGTTCTTGTCCCGTGGGCACAAACTGGTATCCAGAACCATTTCACTTGACTGTTTGCTCTGAGGTTTCATCGGTCCACGGGACGAACCTTCTATACAACTGCCCTTCCCAGTGTTACTGGGGTCATTACACCAACCACAGCCGGGGTGCTCCAAGCACTGGGAGCAGGTGCGGAAGCCGGAGCAATTCTGAGCTATAGAAAGAGAAAAGTACGAATATTATTGTACATAGCGGCAGTATTATAGTAGTTATATTCTTGTACATAGGAGCAGTATTATAGCAGTTATATTCTTGTACATAGGGGCAGTATTATAGTAGTTATATTCTTGTACATAGGAGCAGTGTTATAGTAGTTATATTCTTGTACATAGGAGCAGTATTATAGTAGTTATATTCTTGTACATAGGGGGCAGTATTATAGTAGTTATATTCTTGTATATAGGAGCAGTATTGTAGTAGTTATATTCTTGTACATAGGAGCAGTGTTATAGTAGTTATATTCTTGTACATAGGGGCAGTATTATAGTAGCTATATTCTTCTACATAGGGGCAGTATTATAGTAGTTATATTCTTGTACATAGGGGCAGTGTTATAGTAGTTATATTCTTGTACATAGGGGCAGTATTATAGTAGTTATATTCTTGTACATAGGAGCAGTGTTATAGTAGTTATATTCTTGTACATAGGGGCAGTATTATAGTAGTTATATTCTTGTATATAGGAGCAGTATTATAGTAGTTATATTCTTGTACATAGGGGCAGTATTATAGTAGTTATATTCTTGTACATAGGGGCAGTATTATAGTAGTTATATTCTTGTATATAGGGGCAGTATTGTAGTAGTTATATTCTTGTACATAGGAGCAGTGTTATAGTAGTTATATTCTTGTACATAGGAGCAGTATTGTAGTAGTTATATTCTTGTACATAGGAGCAGTGTTATAGTAGTTATATTCTTGTATATAGGAGCAGTATTGTAGTAGTTATATTCTTGTACATAGGAGCAGTATTACAGTAGTTATATTCTTGTACATAGGGACAGTATTATAGTAGTTATATTCTTGTACATAGGGGCAGTATTATAGTAATTATATTCTTGTATATAGGAGCAGTATTGTAGTAGTTATATTCTTGTACATAGGAGCAGTGTTATAGTAGTTATATTCTTGTACATAGGGGCAGTATTATAGTAGTTATATTCTTGTATATAGGAGCAGTATTGTAGTAGTTATATTCTTGTACATAGGAGCAGTATTATAGTAGTGCTGTGGTATCTTACATATGATGTAGCAGTATCCTGTGCACATCCCGTGTCAGGGTTGCAGACTTTCGGGAAGGTCACAATGCCCTTTTTCTGGAGAGCAGCTCCTGACAGATTCGTTGCCGTGTAGGTGCAATGTTACGGTTATTATTGGTGAGTTCAGCGCTGTCTCCTCTCTTTTCCCTGGGCGCTGGCATGTGGCAGTGGCACGGGGCCACATCACCAAGGTCTGCCGGGCCGAACGCCTTTCATTTTACAATGCACATAATTACTGCCCATAAAGACAGTAAATCTCAATGCCGCATGTAATCGTGAATTCTCCAGCGGGGAGAGCGGAGTGCCCCGTAATCTCATTACTCTCCGCCGCGCTCTCCCTCTCTCTCTTTTTGTTTCTTCGTCCTTAAACTTATGGAAATTGTTTTGTATCCGGACAATGGAGCAATGCTCCACAATCTGGGAACGTGCGGCGCCCATGCAAAGATGATCGGAAGGATAGAAAATTCTATTATGTTTATTTAATAAAAAAAATTTTTTTATTTTATGCGGCAGAATGTGATGCGAATTAATCGCCAGTGTCACGGCGGCCTGACATTGTGTGTGTATCTGCAGCTATCACAGTGGGATAATGCGGGGTGTGGGGTTCTCTGTAGGTTCCTGCTGCCCCCCGCTGTTCACCTGCCCCAGGTCTGTAGCACGGTCACCCGTCCCCCACCATTGTCATCCTCCCCCACCATTGTCATCCTCCCCCACCGCCGCCATCCTCCTCCACCGCCGCCATCCTCCTCCACTGCCGCCATCCTCCCTCACCGCCGCCATCCTCCCCCATCGCCACCATCCTCCTCCACTGCCGCCATCCTCCTCCATATCGCTATTGTCCTCCCCATCTCCACCATCCTCCTCCATCACCGTCCTCCCCATCGCCACCGTCCTCCTCCATCACCGTCCTCCTCCATCACCGTCCTCCCCCATCACCGTCCTCCCCCATCACCGTCCTCCCCCATCACCGTCCTCCTCCATCGCCACCATCCTCCTCCATCACCGTCCTCTATCACCGCCGTCCTCCCCCTCCATCACCATCCTCCTCCATCACCATCCTCCTCCATCACCATCCTCCTCCATCGCCACCATCCTCCTCCATCGCCACCATCCTCCTCCATCACCGTCCTCTCCCACCATCCTCCTCCATCACCGTCCTCCCCCACCACCGCCCTCTACGATCCCTCATAAAGCGGATTCTACGTCTTCCTCTTCTGCGGACACACAATGCCGCCCCGCGCCAGCAGACACTTTGTTCCCATTTGTTCGCAGCCTCTTTTATATCAATTTCCCATCTGTCTCCAATCACTTCAGCCCTGAGTGCGCTGGGACTGGCGGCGGATCCGACCAGGAGCGGTAATGGGGGGCAGGAGCTCACAGCTTTATACAGGGGGGTCCTGGGTGACTCCATGTGCTGTGCTCTAGTCACATCCAGAGCTGCAGGGCAGCACTGCCACTACAAGGCCAGTGTGTCCGTCCACCATGCTTTACCCTGCAGTGCACACAGAGGATACTCACGGGAGCAGGTGCTGGTCTGCCACTCCAGGCACTGGCCGTACGGGAAGGAGATGATGTAGGCGTTGGAGTCCACACAGCGCCGGGTGTTGCTGCACCACATGCACTCCATGCCGTTACTGGTGCAGTTGGCGCAGGAGGAGCGCAGGGAGCAGGGAACCTTACACGGCCGGGCGTTCTGGTTGGGGCTGACTGTGGAGACAAAAGGAAAGGGGGTCACACACTACCGTATGTGGGGGGGGGGGGTCACACACTGCAGTATATGGGGGGGGGTCACACACTACCGTATATAGGGGGTCACACACTGCAGAATATGGGGGGGGTCACAGACTGCAGTATATGGGGGGTCACACTGCAGTAAATAGGGGGGGGGTCACACACTGCAGAATATGGGGGGGGGTCACAGACTGCAGTATATAGGGGGTCACAGACTGCAGTATATGGGGGGGGGGGTCACACACTGCAGACCCCTCCACACTGCAGTATATGGGGGGGGGGGTCACACACTGCCGTATATAGGGGGTCACACACTGCAGAATATGGGGGGGTCACAGACTGCAGTATATGGGGGGTCACACACTGCCGTAAATAGGGGGGGGGGTCACACACTGCCGTATATAGGGGGGGGGGGTCACACACTGCCGTATATAGGGGGGGGGGGGTCACACACTGCCGTATATAGGGGGGGGTCACACTGCCGTATATAGGGGGGTCACACTGCCGTATATAGGGGGGGTCACAGACTGCAGACCCCTCCACACACTGCAGTATATAGGGGGTCACAGACTGCAGTATATGGGGGGGGGGGGGGGGTCACACACTGCAGACCCCTCCACACTGCAGTATATAGGGGGTCACACTACCGTATGTGGGGGGGGGGTCACACACTGCAGTAAATAGGGGGGGGTCACAGACTGCAGACCCCTCCACACACAGCAGTATATGGGGGGGGTCACACACTGCCGTATATAGGGGGGTCACACACTGCAGAATATGGGGAGGGGTCACAGACTGCAGTATATGGGGGGTCACACACTGCCGTATATAGGGGGGGGTCACACACTGCCGTATATAGGGGGGGGGTCACACTGCCGTATATAGGGGGGTCACACTGCCGTATATAGGGGGGGTCACAGACTGCAGACCCCTCCACACACTGCAGTATATAGGGGGTCACAGACTGCAGTATATGGGGGGGGTCACACTGCAGACCCCTCCACACTGCAGTATATAGGGGGTCACACTACCGTATATGGAGGGGTCACAGGCTGCAGTATATAGGGGGTCACAGGCTGCAGTATATAGGGGGTCACAGGCTGCAGTATATGGAGGGTCACACTACCGTATATAGGGGGGGTCACACACTACTGTATGTGGGGGGGGTCACACTGCCGTATATAGGGGGACACACTGCAGTATGTGGGGGAGGGTCACACACTGCAGTATATAGGGGGTCACAGACTGCTGTATATAGGGGGGGGGGTCACACACTGCCATATATAGGGGGGGGTCACACACTGCCGTATATAGGGGGGGGGTCCACACACTGCAGTATATGGGGGGGGGTCACAGACTGCAGTATATAGGGGGTCACAGACTGCAGACCCCTCCACACACACAGCAGTATATAGGGGGTCACACGCTGCAGACCCCTCCACACACAGCAGTATATAGGGGGGGGTCACACGCTGCAGACACCTCCACACACACAGCAGTATATAGGGGGTAACACGCTGCAGACCCCTCCACACACACACAGCAGTATATAGTGGGTCACACGCTGCAGACCCCTCCACACACAGCAGTATATAGGGGGGGTCACAGACTGACCACCTATATACTGCTCTTTGCGGAGGGGTCTGCAGTCTGTGACCCCCCCTATATACTGCTGTGTGTGGAGGGGTCTGCAGTGTGTGACCCCTATATACTGCTCTTTGCGGAGGGGTCTGCACACGCTACAGACCCCTCCACACACAGCAGTATATAGGGGGTCACACACTGCAGACCCCTCCACACACAGCAGTATATAGGGGTCACACACTGCAGACCCCTCCACACACAGCAGTATATAGGGGGGGTCACAGACTGCAGACCCCTCCGCAAAGAGCAGTATATAGGGGGTCACACGCTACAGACCCCTCCACACACAGCAGTATATAGGGGGTTTCACGCTGCAGACCCCTCCACACACAGCAGTATATAGGGGGTCACACACTGCAGACCCCTCCACACACAGCAGTATATAGGGGTCACACACTGCAGACCCCTCCACACACAGCAGTATATAGGGGGGGTCACAGACTGCAGACCCCTCCGCAAAGAGCAGTATATAGGGGGTCACACGCTACAGACCCCTCCACACAGCAGTATATAGGGGGTCACACACGGCAGACCCCTCCACACACAGCAGTATATAGGGGTAACACGCTGCAGACCCCTCCACACACAGCAGTATATAGGGGTCACACACTGCCAGGGCCGGCTCCAGGTTTTCGAGGGCCCCGGGAGAAAGAGTTTCAGTGGGCTCCCCCCCTTTAACACATACCCCGATTTATGATGCACAGATATGGCAGAGAAATGTATAGTACAATGCCAGATTTCACTTCTTACATGAGTGACAGCTATTGTAAATTCTGCAGTGTATATATACAGGACAGGAGGAGTGGTACTGTGCAGTGTATATATACAGGAGGAAAGGTGCTGTGCAGTGTATATATACAGGAGAGGTGCTGTGCAGTGTATATATGCAGGAGGAAAGGTGCTGTGCAGTGTATATATACAGGAGGAGTGGTACTGTGCAGTGTATATATACAGGAGGAGCGGTACTGTGCAGTGTATATATACAGGAGGAGCGGTACTGTGCAGTGTAAATATACAGGAGGAGTGGTACTGTGCAGTGTATATATACAGGAGGAGTGGTACTGTGCAGTGTATATATACAGGAGGAGCGGTACTGTGCAGTGTATATATACAGGAGGAGCGGTACTGTGCAGTGTATATATACAGGGGGAGAGGTGCTGTGCAGTGTATATATACAGGAGGAGTGGTACTGTGCAGTGTATATATACAGGAGGAGTGGTACTGTGCAGTGTATATATACAGGAGGAAAGGTGCTGTGCAGTGTATATATACAGGAGAGGTGCTGTGCAGTGTATATATGCAGGAGGAAAGGTGCTGTGCAGTGTATATATACATGAGGAGTGGTACTGTGCAGTGTATATATACAGGAGGAGCGGTACTGTGCAGTGTATATATACAGGAGGAGCGGTACTGTGCAGTGTATATATACAGGGGGAGAGGTGCTGTGCAGTGTATATATACAGGAGAGGTGCTCTGCAGTGTCGTGAGCAGGGCGTTGTTGTATCAGAAAATCTTTTCTGTTTTGAGTTTTTCTATGAAACAAAGACTTTTCTACATAAACAACGTTGTTTGGTTTTGCGGCCCCGACAGATCTGTGCTACAAAGTAACAGGCGGCTCGGGCATTAATGAGGGACCTGATGCTGAATCCTTTCCACAAACCCTAATGACCCAATTAGTGCCCTGTCATTAGAAGCTCATTAAACGCCTCCCTGTCCCGAGCAGTCATGTACAGTATGGGGGGATCCTGCAGCCCACCCCCTGACTGCTCCATACCATACACTGCCCTCTGTCGCTCTCACTATTATCCTGTGCATTTCTCCTTCATCGTTACCCCATGTTACACTTGTCACCCACCACTACAGAGTAGCAGGGCAGCCAATGTCACCCCCTCCCGGACCCTAATGGCAGCAGGAAATGTCTGCTCCTCTATTGGGTTGGAACCTGATTTAATCAAGGAATAATGTGGATTTGTTGCCGGTGGTTTTCCACGGAAGGGTTAAGTGATGCCATGTCCGTGGTGGGAGCAGTGGCAGCTGCTGGGACCTGGACAGACACAACCAATGTTGCTGTGACTGCACAGTGTGATGTGGAGGAGAGAAGCTGAGACTCCGGACCAGAAGTCACCCACATGCCAGCACTGGGCAGAGTCCCTCCAGTCACCAGCCTGGGGCCACGGGGCCCCAACCTACAGCCCACAGCTCAGTGTTATCCATGGCAGCAGCTCCCCTTCCTCCTGGCATCTGGTTAACCCCATTTATGCGGGTCGGATTGTTATCTTTAAGGTTTAGCAATAACCTTCATACAGATGGGAAGGGGTTAAGCTTCTTCCTACCCCACTGGTGCAGGTTCGGGTGGGGCATGCATGTATTCTGGGGTTCTGGGTGAGCTGGGCGGCTGCAGGCTGCACCCCACCAGCTGCTCCTCCAGACATCACCCACATTTTTAGGCAGCGGAGACAGACAGCAGCAGACTGAGCCACAAGTCCATCTGCAACCACTGCTGGATACCATAGCACTCACTCAGGCACTGGTAGGAGCTCCAGAATCTGCCTGATAAGTTCAGCAGCACTGCAGCCACCCAGGGGCCAGAGCAGGTGAATGTGCTCTCTCCGCCCACAAACAATGTCACACTGGCTGCCTTCTCTTAACCCCTATGTGCCTGCCTGGCTGCACTGACTGAGTGAGAAGATGCTTGTGTCAGAGCTGGCACATAGGGGTTAAGAGAACGCAGCCAGCAGTGACATTGTGGGCGGAGAGGCATGTTCTCCTGCTCTCCCAGCTGTATCTATGACAGCGTGGGCCCCCCCTCTCTTCCCAGGGCCCCGGCATTTGCCCAGGTGCGCCGGGTGCTGACGCCGGCCCTGCACACTGCAGACCCCTCCACACACAGCAGTATATAGGGGGGTCACACGCTGCAGACCCCTCCACACACAGCAGTATATAGGGGGGTCACACGCTGCAGACCCCTCCACACACTGCAGTATATAGGGGGTCACACACTGCAGACCCCTCCGCAAAGAGCAGTATATAGGGGGTTTCACGCTGCAGACCCCTCCACACACAGCAGTATATAGGGGTCACACGCTGCAGACCCCTCCACACACAGCAGTATATAGGGGGGGGTCACACGCTGCAGACCCCTCCGCACACAGCAGTATATAGGGGGTCACACACTGCAGACCCCTCCACACAGCAGTATATAGGGGGTCACACGCTGCAGACCCCTCCACACACAGCAGTATATAGGGGGTAACACGCTGCAGACCCCTCCGCACACAGCAGTATATGGGGGGGGGTCACACGCTGCAGACCCCTCCACACACACAGCAGTATATAGGGGGTCACACGCTGCAGACCCCTCCGCACACAGCAGTATATAGGGGGTCACACACTGCAGACCCCTCCACACACAGCAGTATATAGGAGGGTAACACGCTGCAGACCCCTCCACACACTGCAGTATATAGGAGGTCACACTGCAGACCCCTCCACACACAGCAGTATATAGGGGGTTTCATGCTGCAGACCCCTCCACACACAGCAGTATATAGGGGGTTTCATGCTGCAGACCCCTCCACACACAGCAGTATATAGGGGGTTTCATGCTGCAGACCCCTCCACACACACAGCAGTATATAGGAGGGTAACACGCTGCAGACCCCTCCACACACTGCAGTATATAGGGGGTCACACGTTGCAGACCCCTCAGCACACAGCAGTATATAGGGGGTAACACGCTGCAGACCCCTCCACACACAGCAGTATATAGGGGTCACACACTGCAGACCCCTCCACACACAGCAGTATATAGGGGGGTCACAGACTGCAGAGCCCTCCGCAAAGAGCAGTATATAGGGGGGCCACACGCTACAGACCCCTCCACACACAGCAGTATATAGGGGGTTTCATGCTGCAGACACCTCCGCACACAGCAGTATATAGGGGGTAACATGCTGCAGACCCCTCCACACACAGCAGTATATAGGGGTCACACACTGCAGACCCCTCCACACACAGCAGTATATAGGGGGGTCACAGACTGCAGACCCCTCCGCAAAGAGCAGTATATAGGGGGTTTCATGCTGCAGACCCCTCCGCACACAGCAGTATATAGGGGGTAACACGCTGCAGACCCCTCCACACACAGCAGTATATGGGGGGGGGGATTACACATTGCAGACCCCTCCACACACAGCAGTATATAGGGGTCACACACTGCAGACCCCTCCACACACAGCAGTATATAGGGGGTTTCATGCTGCAGACCCCTCAGCACACAGCAGTATATAGGGGGTAACACGCTGCAGACCCCTCCACACACAGCAGTATATGGGGGGGGGGGATTACACATTGCAGACCCCTCCACACACAGCAGTATATAGGGGTCACACACTGCAGACCCCTCCACACACAGCAGTATATAGGGGGTTTCATGCTGCAGACCCCTCAGCACACAGCAGTATATAGGGGGTAACACGCTGCAGACCCCTCCACACACAGCAGTATATGGGGGGGGGGGTTACACATTGCAGACCACTTTGCACACAGCAGTATGTGGAAATCACACGCAATAAATATTGAACATGTTAATTTTCTAAGTAAATCTATTTGTAAAGCTGCTATTGACATGAAATTCTCCCCAGATGAACATCTAATCCACACAAAAAAGAAATCGCTATAGGTGTCCATAAATTATGTGTAATGACATCGGGAAAAGTACTGAACAAATGAAGAAAGAGGAAAAAGCCCTGGAAAGTCCTGACACCGGCCGAGATCTATCAGGAATTAGGAAGCAACCCTGCTATTAGTGACCAATAATATCAGCTGGGTCACCTGATGTCTAGAAGAAGGGCCTCATTACCACACAGGAAACAGCTCATGATGGGTAATACCAGTGAGATGCCTCAAGACCTTCACAACCTTATTGTTGTAAAACATCCTGATGTCATTGGTTACAGAAGAATTTCTGAACTACTGAAGGTTCCAGTGAGCGCTGCAGGTGGCCATAATCCAGGCGTGGAAAGAACATAGTTTCACCATAATCCTGCCACGATTGATTTGGCTGGGTGAGATGCTAAGACTGGGATCTAAGGGGTAAAAGTGTGTCCTTTTGTAGAGCGAAATTCCAGGTTTGGCATGCTAGTATGAGGAGACTTAAACATCTTGCATGCTCCTCTGGGAAATTAACTATGCAAAATATGTCTTCAGAGAGGAAGAGGACTAGAACTCTAGCGCCACCTATTGGAAGTAGCAGTCCTAACAGTCATTATGGACTCTTAGACGAGCCTTCAAATATGATACTTTGCAGTGAGGAGGGGCAATAACCCGAAACACCGTGCCTACAAATTAAGATTCTGATTTGGCTTTTATTGCAAGTCATATTTAAAGGCTCCTAAAAGGGTCAATAATGACTTGTAGGATCGCTACTTCCAATAGGTGGTGCTAGAGTTCTAGTCCTCTTCCTCTCTGAAGACATATACACCATGCACGCTCCTCTGGGAAATTAACTATGCAAAATATGTCTCCTCATACTGGAGTGCCCGACCTGGTACGTCACTCTCCACAAGGACAAACCTTACTCATTAAATCCCAGACACAGGAGTGAAAATTATCAGAAGAATTGTCCAAGAGCCAAGGTCACCTATGGAGAACACACACATCCTCCACGTCCTGTATGTACTCTCACCACAACCCCCACGGCCTGTATGTACTCTCACCACAACCCCCACAGCCTGTATGTACTCTCACCACAACCCCCACAGCCTGTATGTACTCTCACCACAACCCCCACAGCCTGTATGTACTCTCACCACACAACCTCCACGTCCTGTATGTACTCTCACCACACAACCTCCATGGCCTGTATGTACTCTCACCACACAACCTCCATGGCCTGTATATACTCTCACCACAACCTCCATGTCCTGTATGTACTCTCACCACACATCCTCCATGTCCTGTATGTACACTCACCACACAACCTCCATGTCCTGTATATACTCTCACCACACAACCTCCACGTCCTGTATGTACTCTCACCACACAACCTCCATGGCCTGTACATACTCTCACCACACAACCTCCACGTCCTGTATATACTCTCACCACACAACCTCCACGTCCTGTATATACTCTCACCACACAACCTCCATGGCCTGTATATACTCTCACCACACAACCCCCACAGCCTGTATGTACTCTCACCACACAACCTCCACGGCCTGTATGTACTCTCACCACACAACCTCCATGTCCTGTATGTACTCTCACCACACAACCTCCATGGCCTGTACATACTCTCACCACACAACCTCCACGTCCTGTATATACTCTCACCACACAACCTCCACGTCCTGTATATACTCTCACCACACAACCTCCATGGCCTGTATATACTCTCACCACACAACCTCCATGTCCTGTATGTACTCTCACCACACAACCTCCATGTCCTGTATGTACTCTCACCACACATCCTCCATGACCTGTATGTACTCTCACCACACAACCTCCACAGCCTGTATATACTCTCACCACACAACCTCCACGGCCTGTATATACTCTCACCACACAACCTCCATGTCCTGTATGTACTCTCACCACACAACCTCCATGTCCTGTATGTACTCTCACCACACATCCTCCATGTCCTGTATATACTCTCACCACACATCCTCCATGTCCTGTATGTACTCTCACCACACAACCTCCATGTCCTGAATGCACGCTCACCACACAACCTCCATGTCCTGAATGCACGCTCACCACACAACCTCCATGTCCTGTATATACTCTCACCACACATCCTCCATGTCCTGTATATACTCTCACCACACATCCTCCATGTCCTGTATATACTCTCACCACAACCTCCATGTCCTGTATGTACTCTCACCACACAACCTCCATGTCCTGAATGCACGCTCACCACACAACCTCCATGTCCTGAATGCACGCTCACCACACAACCTCCATGTCCTGAATGCACGCTCACCACACAACCTCCATGTCCTGAATGCACGCTCACCACACATCCTCCACGTCCTGTATGTACTCTCACCACACAACCTCCACGTCCTGTATGTACTCTCACCACACAACCTCCATGTCCTGTATGTACTCTCACCACACAACCTCCACGTCCTGTATGTACTCTCACCACACAACCTCCACGTCCTGTATGTACTCTCACCACACATCCTCCACGTCCTGTATGTACTCTCACCACAACCTCCATGTCCTGTATGTACTCTCACCACAACCTCCATGTCCTGTATGTACTCTCACCACACAACCTCCATGTCCTGAATGCACGCTCACCACACATCCTCCACGTCCTGTATGTACTCTCACCACACATCCTCCACGTCCTGTATGTACTCTCACCACACAACCTCCATGTCCTGTATGTACTCTCACCACACATCCTCCACGTCCTGTATGTACTCTCACCACACAACCTCCACGTCCTGTATGTACTCTCACCACAACCTCCACGTCCTGTATGTACTCTCACCACAACCTCCACGTCCTGTATGTACTCTCACCACAACCTCCATGTCCTGTATGTACTCTCACCACACATCCTCCACGTCCTGTATGTACTCTCACCACACAACCTCCATAGAACTCCTTGGATGCCATCATACATCATGTGTAGAGGCCATAAGACACTGCATATCAGCCCCAAAACACCATACCCGTAGTGAAGTGTGGAGGTGGGAACATCAGGGTGTGCGGCTGTTTTTCATCATACATCACTGGCACACTTCATGAAATTGAAGGAACGATGAATGAACAAATGTACCGAGACATTCTGGATAATCTGCTGCCATCTACCAGGATGATGAAGATGAAGTGAGGAAGGAAATTTCAGCAAGACAATGACCCCAAACACGGCCAAGTAAAATAAAGCTCCAAGAACGGCCACAGAGGCTTGTGGCAGCCGTACTGTGGAGCTTATAAATATATGGTAGGAGCAGCTGGCGTCGGCCATTATAAGGACCCCCTAATCACAATTACAGGGGAGCGGCTGCAGATAACTCACTTATGTCTCTATGTCAGATATATTTTTCGATGGCAGGCCTGCGGGGGAGGGGCGGCCGTCAGACCTCTCCTGTCATTAGCTAATGGCCGGTGTGTGATCCTCAGGATTCCTGGTGCAGCCACTGAAGAATAATATTACTCCCATCCTCTGCATCAAACATAGCTAAACTGCGCAAAAATCGCAGATGAAAAGACAAAATGTGGAGAAAACAAACCCCTAATATTGTTATAAATTCCTAAAATCTGGCATCCACATTATATATCTTAATATATACTTACCTTGTAATGTCTTCACATCTTGTTCCGTCCAGATGTGTCCGGATCTCAGAATTCCAAGTGGCGGAAGTTCACCAACCGCCATATTGGGACACCCAAGTGATGGGTGTCTCAATATGGAAACTGCTGGTGGTACCAGCCTCTTGCACGGTACCACCAGCAGAACATCGTCGCACCACACACACACTGTATACGCCGTATATGCCGTACGCACCACACACACTGTATACGCTGCCCCTTGCATGGTACCACCAGCGGAACACCATCGCAAACACGCTGCCTCCGGGATTAGCCGAATGATTCACTGACTGCCGCCATCTTTGTACCGGAGAAGCACATGCGCAGTTTTAATGTGACCACCACTATCTCTCTGCACAAGTATGGCGGCGGCCTGATTTATTGCGCCTGTGTGAATTCCACGCAGGTGCGGTCAATGATTCGGCTGATCCCGGTGGCAGATGCGCGACGTGTCTACAGGCAGAGGAAGCCGGTCACATTAAAGGGGTTTTCCCACGAACGAAAGTTCATTTTAAAAATTGTCTGTGTCTGACCGTGTACAGAACATATCACATCTCCTGGGCAGGGGAGGAAGCAAAAGACAACACTGACATTACAGCAGGGGATCACAGAGGATTCATTTTGTGAGGTAAAATATTTCACTGACTGTTTTTAAACAATATTTTACCTCACAATATGAATCCTCTGTGATCTCCTGATGTAGTGTCAGTGTTGTCTTTTGCTTCCTCCCCTGCCCAGGAGCTGCGATATGTTCTGTACACGGTCAGACACAGACAATTTTTATAATGATCTTTCGTTCGTGGGAAAACCCCTTTAAACAGCAAATATCAACGCCAACATGGCTCCTCCTAAAAAGTACGCCAATGACAATGAAAGGAAAGCAGCAAAGCACAACGTCGAAGACAACAACAGGCAAATTAGAGTCTTGAAGAGCAACAGCATCGCTGGGACAAAAACAATGTATATAAGCACATGGGGTAGACAGGTCAAAGAAGAGAGCAGAGACGGGAGAAGTCAGCATAGTGGACAGGTGGCTGAGCACATGGGGAGAGAGATTCTCCACACTGCAAAGCCAGCCCCCATCGTGACATTACTCCCCCCGTCGCCCCCCCGATGTGATAACATTGGGCCTCTAATATATACCGTATATAAGTGTGTAAAAGAAAGGCGTCAGTAGGACAAGGGTACATATGTATGTAATGTATATATACACACACTCAGTGCGAAAAAAATAAGCCTTTGATACGCTGATGACTTTGCAACTTTTCCCACCTACACAGAATGGAGAGGTCTGTAATTTTTATCGTAGTACACTTCACCTGTGAGACAGAATCACACTCCAACCTCTCCACCATGGCCAAGACCAAAGAGCTGTCTAAGGACACCAGGGACAAAATTGTAGACTTGCACAAGGCTACAGGACAATAGTAAATCAACTTGGTGAGAAGGCAACAACTGTTGGGTTTCTTTCATTTTCTAATAATTGTGCCAAGATGACTTTCAATCTTCCTCGGTCTGGTTATTCTAGAAAGGTCAGGAATCAGCCCAGAACTACACGACAGGACCTGGTCAATGACCTGAAGAGATTTGGGACCACAGTCTCAACATTACCATTATGTAGTAAAATCCTGCAGGACACACAAGGTCCCCTACTCACAGCAGCACATGTCCAGGCCCGTTTGAAGTTTCTCAATGACCATCTGGATGATCCAGAGGAGGCATGGGAGAAGGTCATGTGGTCAGACGAGACCAAAAGAGAACTTTTTGGCATCCACTTCATTCGCCGTGTATGGAGGAAGAAGAAGGATGAGTACAATCCCAAGAACAAAGACCCAACTGTGAAGCATGGTGGGGGAAACATCATACTTTGGGGGTGCTTCTCTGCAAAGTTGACAGGACGACTGCACCATATAGAACGGAGGATGGATGAGGTCATGTATTGTGAGATTTTGACCAACAACTTCATTCCCTCAGTAAGAGCATTGAAGATGGTTCGTGGTTGGGTCTTCCAGCATGACAATAACCTGAAGTAAATAGCCAGGGCAACTAAGGAGCGGCTCCGTAAGAAGCATTTCACGGTACTGGAGTGGCCTAGCCAGTCTCCAGACCTGAGCCCAATAGAAAATCTTTGGAGGGAGGTGAAACTCAATGTTACCCAGTGACAGCCCTGAAACCTGAAAGATCTGGAGAAGATCTGTATGAAGGGGGCCAAAATCCCTGCTGCAGTGTCTGCAAACCTGCTCTCTCTCGCTCACACACACACTTATTCTATGGATGCCTTTCTTTTACACAGCGCCAAATCTGTATGTGCCACAGAGGCAGACCACGGGGCTGTAGACCTATGGGGCTCCTGGAAAGAAAGACCCCTGGATGGACGCATCCACTTCCGTACTGGATGCTGAGACCCTGTACATTTTTGTAGCTATGGCTGTATGGTGCCAGCCCAGGGGGACTGGTTGGTAAAGGTACTATAATGGTGTTTTGGGCCGTCCCCATAGGTTTATGCAAGCACTCCGGAAACACATTTGATGGCCGTGACAGACGTGTCACCTACAGCATTATATAACTTCATCATTCTCTCTAATATATTTATACTGGTAGGAATTGCAGAATTCATAAATAATATAATAAGACTTGAGAAATCAGTTTATAAAACACGAAATGCTAGACACAAATATGGAAAAATGTAAGAAATAGATGGACACTCCGAGGTGGTACAGATGTGTCTGATAGGGTATCAAGACTCCTCAGTGCTACAGATGACCAGGAGGTGGTGCATTGTATATTAGAAAAACGTATATCTCCACAGAGATCCAAGCTTTAGAGAATGGTAGCTCTGTAAAAACTGTTTGGCTAAGAACATAAGGAGAGAAGAACAGAAGGAACACTATTGTAGGTGTCTATTATAGGCCACTTGGAAAGAATGAAGATATGGATGAACTCTTTTTACATCAGATGTCTTTGTTCACAAAAAAAGTACGACAAAGTAATCATGAGAAATTTCAACTGTCCAGATATTTGTTGGGAATCTCTCTCAGGCAATGGTAATGGGTCCAGGAAATTCTTTTCTCTTGGTGACAACTTCATCTTTCAAAAGGTAGAAGAGAGAATAAGAAGATCTGCAATCTTGGACCTAATTCTTACCAATAGGGAGGAAATGGTTGAGGAGGTAAAGGTGACTGGGAATTTAGAAGACAGCGATCATGCTATCCTCAAATTGTGGATTAAAAGAGGAGAAAGACCAGCGGGAATCAAACTTTAAGTCTGGACTTTAGAAAGACAGATTTTAATGGACTCCGAAAGAAGGTAGGAAAGGTCCAATGGCCGGATGTTCTAAAGGACAGAAATGTCTAAGAAGGACGGGAGACTTTTCTAAACGTAATTCTCACCGCACAATCAGTAACAATCTCTATAAGAGGGAAGAATTGGAAGCATTTTAAGAGACCAGGGTGGATGAACACAGAACTTAATCACTTTGTTAGAAAGGAAAAACTAAATATTAAATGGAAAGAGGAGGCATATCTAAAGAAGAATATAATGCTGTCTGCAGGGCAAGAGTTAGAAGAGCTAAAGCCAGCAATGAAGTGAGGCTTGTAAGGGAGACCATAAGCAGCAAAAAATGATTTGGAGGTATGTCAAAAGCAAAAGAAAAGTCACAGATGCTATAAGATTTTTACAGGATGGAAAGGGTGAAGTGGTCAGAAATTATGTCGAGAAGCCGAACTTTTACATTCCTATTTTGCATCTGTGTTCTCTAAGAAAGCGAATGTAACATCAACTGATCTTCATGGAGCCATCAAAGGAATAAAATAATCCACACTATCCATAAACAGAGAGATGGGGAAGGAAGACTGAGCTAATTATGTCACGATTCCTCTGCTCAGAGTGTCTAGGATCCTGTGATGGACAGCTCTGTCATCCTATCCGGTGGTGGGGCGTGCTGAGCTGTCAGTTCTTTGATTGACAGCTCGGTTGACCTATCTGACTAGAAGGTGCAGATATTTCTTCAGGTTTTCAATGTTTTAGGTAATTGCCCTGCTATTTAGGTGAGCTGTCTAGCCCAGATCATTTCCAGTCAAAAGCTTGATTTAGGCTATATTCACACTTTGCGGATTTTGCTGCGGATCCGCAGCGGATTTGACCGCTGCGGATCCGCAGCAGTTTCCCATGAGTTTACATTTCAATGTAAACCTATGGGAAACAAAAAACGCTGTGCACATGCTGCAGAAAAATCCGCGCGGAAACGCTGCGGATTACATTCCGCAGCATGTCACTTTTCTGCGGATTTTCAGCTGCTCCAATTGAAAACTGCAGTTGAAAATCCGCAGAAGAAAACGCAGTAAAAACCGCGATAAATCCGCAGTAAAAACCGCGATGGGTTTTCACTGCGGATTTTGCAATTCCGCTGCGGAAAAATCCGCAGTGGAATCTGCAAAGTGTGCACATAGCCTTAAGCTTGTGCTCTCTGGCGTGTTCGCTTGTACCCTGTGCTGTAAGTTCTGATCTTCTCCTGCTGTCGACCATTGGACCATGTTCAGACTACCCGTTTGTTATTGCCCCTTTGCATCTGATATTATGCTGCTGACCTTTGGACCGTGTTCAGACTACCCATTTAATATTGCCCCTTTGCTTATCTGCTTTTTCTCTGATATTCTGATCCTGGCATGTGACCTGACTTACAACTTCATATTTTCCCTTGGTTTACTACGTGCTCTTTTGGTATTGACCCCGGAATGTCTGACTGTGCCGATTCATGGCCTGGCCATGGGTTGTGACTACTGTCACAATTTACATGAACTTACACCTCCTGTACCAAATTAATTACATCCTAGGGGACTCAAAAAGTTAGCAGAGGAAATTGCAGAACCACTAGCCAGAATCTTTGAAAAATCCTGGAAAACAGGAAAAGTTCCAAAAGCTTGAAGAAGGGCAAATGTTGTACTGATCTTCAAAAAAGGAAAGAAGACGGAGCAAGGAAATTACAGGCCAGTGAGCCTTCCTTCTATACCAGTAAAGATCTTTGAATAAATTATTAGATAGCATGTATGTAAGTACTCGGATAAGAATACAGTAATTAACCAGAGCCAGATTGGGGTTTGTTGCAAAGAAGCCATGCCAGACTAATCTAATTTCATTCTATGATGGAATCACTGACTGGGTGGATCAGGGAAATGAGGTAGATATTGTATATCTCAACTTCAGCAAAGCATTTGATAAAGTTTCTCATACTATCCTTATTGAAAAAATGACCAAGTGTGGGATTGACAAGGCTACGGATAGGTGGATTTATCACTGGCTCACTGATTGTACTCAAAGAGTGGTCTTCCAATTGGAAGAGTGTTTCAAGTGGGGTACCACAAGGCTCTATACTGGCCACAGAGCTGTCCAACATTTTTATAAATGATCTAGATAAATAGAACTGAAGGTAAACTTATTACATTTGAAGACAATGCAGAGATATGAGGGATAGCTAATACTAGATAAGACAGAGAAAGGATTCAGAAGAATCTAGATAAGCTTGAACAATGGGCAGAGACTAAAAGGTACCTTTACACTAAACGACTTACCAACGATCACGACCAGCGATACGACCTGGCCGTGATCGTTGGTAAGTCGTTGTGTGGTCGCTGGGGAGCTGTCACACAGACAGCTCTCTCCAGCGACCAACGATCAGGGGAACAACTTTGGCATCGTTGAAACTGTCTTCAACGATGCCGAAGTCCCCAGGTAACCAGGGTAAACATCGGGTTACTAAGTGCAGGGCCGCGCTTAGTAACCAGATATTTACCCTGGTTACCATTGTAAAAGTAAAAAAAAAACACTACATACTCACATTCCAATGTCTGTCACGTCCCTCGCCGTCAGCTTCCCTGCACTGTGTAAGCGCCGGCCGTAAAGCAGAGCGGTGACGTCACCGCTGTGCTCTGCTTTACGGCCGGCCGGCGCTGACACAGTGCAGGGAAGCTGACGGCGGGGGACGTGACAGACATCGGAATGTGAGTATGTAGTGTTTTTTTGGGTTTTTTTTTACATTTACAATGGTAACCAGGGTAAATATCGGGTTACTAAGCGCGGCCCTGCACTTAGTAACCCGATGTTTACCCTGGTTACAGGTGAACACATCGCTAGATCGGCGTCACACACGCCGATCTAGCGATGACAGCGGGTGATCAGCGACCAAAAAAAGGTCCTGATCATTCCCCAGCGACCAACGATCTCCCAGCAGGGGCCTGATCGTTGGTCGCTGTCACACAAAGATATCGTTAGCGGGATTGTTGCTACGTCACAAAAAGCGTGACGTTGCAACGATATCCTTAACGATATCGTTATGTGTGAAGGTACCTTAATACAATGGTATTTAACAGGGAGAAATACAAGATTCTACATCTGAGCAAGAAAAATGAAAATTATATCCACAGAAAGGGAGGAATAGAAATAAGCAACAGAACGTGAGAAAGATTTGGGTATAGTAATAGATCACAGGCTGCACATGAGTCAACAGTGTAATGCAGCAGCAAAAAAAGCAAACAGTTCTAGGATTTATTAAGAGAAGCATAGAGTCTAGATCACGTGAAGTAATTCTCCCCTCTAGTCCTCCTTGGTCAGACCTCATCTGGAATACTGGGTCCAGTTCTGGGCTCCACATTTTAAAAAAAGACAATGAAAAACTGTAGCAAGTTCAGGGAAGAGAGACCAGGATGGAGAGCGGACTGCACAGTATGTCCTATGAGGAACGGTTAAAGGATCTGGGAATCTTTAGCTGCAAAAAAGAAGGCAAAGAGGAGACTTAATAGCTGTCTACAAATATCTGAAGGGCTGTCACAGTGTAGAGGGATCATCATTATTCTCATTTGCACAAGGAAAGAGGAGAAGCAAAGGGATGAAACTGAATGGGAGGAGACACACAGATATTAGAAAAAATGTTTTGACAGTGAGGTGATCAATGAGTGGAACAGGCGGCCACGAGAGGTGGTGAGTTCTCCTTCAATGGAAGTCTTCAAACAGAAGCTGGAAAGAAATCTGTCTGAGATGGTTTAGTGATCCTGCATTGAGCACAGGGTTGGATATGACGACCCTGGAGGTCCCTTTCAACTCTAACATTCTAGGATTCTATGTTTTCAGCTTTTATGATGCATCTGAGTAAACATTGATGGAGGCAGAATTTGAATATAAACATATTCTAATGTAGGTGGAGGGAATTGACAAAATTTGCTTGTGTAAAAACAGAAAATATTGTTATTTAGGAGTCTAGGTTTACGATCGGCTCAACACACAATGTTCACTTAGCAAACTGTAAAATTATGTTACATGCAGAGTGAAGTAAGTATTACTCTGTTACTTTAGTGTTTGTGTTTTGTTACGTTTTGGAAAATATGAGAGAGGACCATGCGAGGAGGGATCGAGGACGATGGGAGGAGGGATCGAGGACGATGGGAGGAGGGATCGAGGACGATGGGAGGAGGGATCGAGGACGATGGGAGGAGGGATCGAGGACGATGGGAGGAGGGATCGAGGACGATGGGAGGAGGGATCGAGGACGATGGGAGGAGGGATCGAGGACGATGGGAGGAGGGATCGAGGACACTGAGAGGAGGGATCGAGGACGATGGGAGGAGGGATCGAGGACGATGGGAGGAGGGATCGAGGACGATGGGAGGAGGCATCGAGGACGATGGGATGAGGGATCGAGGACGATGGGAGGAGGCATCGAGGACGATGGGAGGAGGCATCGAGGACGATGGGAGAAGGCATCGAGGACGATGGGAGGAGGCATTGAGAACGATGGGAGGAGGGATCGAGGACGATGGGAGGGAGGGATAGAGGACGCTGAGAGGAGGGATAGAGAATGTATAAAGGGAAAAAGGATAAGAGGAGTGAAAAAAACGATGAGAGGAGGGATGGAAGATGATGAGAAAAGGAATATAGATTTAATGGAAGGATAGAGGACGATGAGAGGAGGTATACAGTACGTTTGCAAAAAACGTATCAACCAAATACCCTGTTTTTTACATCTTTTACTAGCACTTGCGGATTACTGCAACATTTTTTCAAACTGAGTGTTTTTGGTTTTACTATTCTCTTTTGTGTCTTCAGGTTTCTTGGTGGTGTGTGAACATGATCATACAGACTTGTTCACTGTGCAAGTAGCCCATGTGTTCCTGTTTCCATAATTGTTCTCTTGTGTCTACAAGACTGGGGAGTTCCACCACTCCTCTTGGGCTATCTGCACAAAAGCTGTTCTACCCTGTATGCACACATGGATTTTTCCTCTCTGAACCCTGTTCACACAGGTAATGTACAGATGATCAGGTTTTTAAATACATCAGATAGGGATTGCATACATTAGTTAGGACTGCTCTGATAAGGGTATACCGTGAAGATTGGTAGAGCAGCTTAGTATACATTTTTTGCAAAAAACGTATCAACCAAATACCCTGTTTTTTACATCTTTTACTAGCACTTGCGGATTACTGCAACATTTTTTCAAACTGAGTGTTTTTGGTTTTACTATTCTCTTTTGTGTCTTCAGTATAAGAGAAGGGGTAGAGGACTGAGACAGTATCAGAAGTTGATGAGAGAGTATTAAGTGATGATGAGAGGAGGCACAGAGGATGATGGCAGGATGAATGGAGCATGATGACAGGATTAGAGGGTATTTAAGGATGACTCCTGCAGAGAGAACGCCAGTGTTCTACCAGAATTCACAAGTAAAGGCTTTTTTTTAGGACAGAATTGGGAACACCGTCTCTGATCCTTCCACCTCAGCAACCAGCAGAGCTTCGCCCGGCAGGGCAAGTGCTTCACTTTCTTCTTTTCAGCACAGGTTCTAAGAGGTCTGTTCCTCCGTGAACCCGGCGCCATCCTCCTCCCTCGAACATATGAACCGGCAAAAGTTTCCCACAGTCTAAACCGATTTCAAGGCCCCTCTGAGCGGATTCCCGTGGGGTCCAGGGTCACATCTGCAGTTGTATTTCTGAGGATGGGTCTGGGCCGCTCGCCTCCACCGCGGCTCCATCTCTGATCACAAAACTCCCAACATCCAAAATAACCGAGAAGGTTTTATGTCTTTCTGAAGTAGAAAAAAGTCGTCTCCGAGATCCGAGCACGTAATGGACTTGTAGCAGATTTAATAATGCCCAGAGGGACACCGCACATAACAAAAGGTGAGTGACCCCGGAGGAGGCGGGACACGGGAAAGGAACAAAAAGACAATTTATAGCGACAATTGAGGAAGCAAAAAAGCCAAAGACAGAAAGCACCAGAGCTCACCACAGCCTTCATTACATGTGCACCGCAAAAGACTGCGCTGCGGAAAACATCCAGAACAGCTCTCCAGAGCCCTGCAATAATACCTGTGATGGGGAGGGGAGCGCAGCAAGACACAGGGAAGACAGCCAGCGCAGGGTTAACATCCACTAAATCAGAGCAGACAGCTAAATATCAACTTTCCATAAGACTTTGTATTCACTTCATTGTTTTCAACATCTCTGCACTAGTACATTACATGCAGACATTACTGATCCTGAGTTACATCCTGTATTATACCCCAGAGCTGCACTCACTATTCTGCTGGTGCAGTCACTGTGTACATACATTACATTACTGATCCTGAGTTACATCCTGTATTATACCCCAGAGCTGCACTCACTATTCTGCTGGTGCAGTCACTGTGTACATACATTACATTACTGATCCTGAGTTACCTCCTGTATTATACCCCAGAGCTGCACTCACTATTCTGCTGGGGCAGTCACTGTGTACATACATTACATTACTGATCCTGAGTTACATCCTGCATTATACTCCAGAGCTGCACTCACTATTCTGCTGGTGCAGTCACTGTGTACATACATTACATTACTGATCCTGAGTTACCTCCTGTATTATACCCCAGAGCTGCACTCACTATTCTGCTGGAGCAGTCACTGTGTACATACATTACATTACTGATCCTGAGTTACTTCCTGTATTATACCCCAGAGCTGCACTCACTATTCTGCTGGGGCAGTCACTGTGTACATACATTACTGATCCTGAGTTACATCCTGTATTATACCCCAGAGCTGCACTCACTATTCTGCTGGTGCAGTCACTGTGTACATACATTACATTACTGATCCTGAGTTACATCCTGTATTATACCCCAGAGCTGCACTCACTATTCTGCTGGTGCAGTTACTGTGTACATACATTACATTACTGAACCTGAGTTACATCCTGCATTATACTCCAGAGCTGCACTCACTATTCTGCTGGTGCAGTCACTGTGCACATACAGGATGTTACTCAGGATCAGTAATGTAATGTATTATGCTCCAGAGCTGCACTCACTATTCTGCTGGTGCAGTCACTGTGTACATACATTACATTACTGATCCTGAGTTACCTTCTGTATTATACTCCAGAGCTGCACTCACTATTCTGCTGGTGCAGTCACTGTGCACATACATTACATTACTGATCCTGAGTTACCTCCTGTATTATACCCCAGAGCTGCACTCACTATTCTGCTGGTGCAGTCACTGTGTACATACATTACATTACTGATCCTGAGTTACCTCCTGTATTATACTCCAGAGCTGCACTCACTATTCTGCTGGTGCAGTCACTCTGTACATACATTACATTACTGATCCTGAGTTACCTCCTGTATTATACCCCAGAGCTGCACTCACTATTCTGCTGGTGCATTCACTGTGTACATACATTACTGATCCTGAGTTACATCCTGTAATATACCCCAGAGCTGCACTCACTATTCTGCTGGTGCAGTCACTGTGTACATACATTAAATTACTGATCCGGAGTTACCTCCTGTATTATACTTCAGAGCTGCACTCACTATTCTGCTGGTGCAGTCACTCTGTACATACATTACACTACTGATCCTGAGTTACCTCCTGTATTATACCCCAGAGCTGCACTCACTATTCTGCTGGTGCAGTCACTGTGTACATACATTACATTACTGATCCTGAGTTACATCCTGTATTATACTCCAGAGCTGCACTCACTATTCTGCTGGTGCTGCAGTCACTGGGTACATACATTACATTACTGATCCTGAGTTACATCCTGTGTTATACCCTAGAGCTGCACTCACTATTCTGCTGGTGCAGTCACTGTGTACATACATTACATTACTGATCCTGAGTTACATCCTGTATTATACCCCAGAGCTGCACTCACTATTCTGCTGGTGCAGTCACTGTGTACATACATTACTGATCCTGAGTTACATCCTGTATTATACTCCAGAGCTGCACTCACTATTCTGCTGGTGCAGTCACTGTGTACATACATTACATTACTGATCCTGAGCTACATCCTGTATTATACCCCAGAGCTGCACTCACTATTCTGCTGGTGCAGTCACTGTGTACATACATTACATTACTGATCCTGAGTTACATCCTGTACTATACCCCAGAGCTGCACTCACTATTCTGCTGGTGCAGTCACTGTGTACATACATTACATTACTGATCCTGAGTTACATCCTGTATTATCCTCCAGAGCTGCACTCACTATTCTGCTGGTGCAGTCACTGTGTACATACATTACTGATCCTGAGTTACATCCTGTAGATCTTTTATTATAAAAATGAAAAACATAACAATAATAATAGCAGAAAACATAACAAAAATATTAGCCAGAAAATAAACAGTATACTGAACACTGGTCCAGCTGCTCATTCTCTCCTCTCACACATATTATACAGTATATACAGAATAACTACTTTGACCTTCTGGTCCGGTCACCAAACAAAAATAACAAATAAAATAAACAATGGCAAACAAACTATATACATGAACTTTTTTTTTTAAATAAAATAACTACAAATATATACAATACTAAGCTATCCTTCATTCCCAACCCCCCGCACTGACCTGAGAGCTGGTCCTGCGTCTCATGCCTCAGTCCATGTCCAACGTCCATAGGCCAGATCAGGCAGTGCCAGTTTTCCCCCAAACAACCCAGTGTCCCATAGTCCCACAAGATAATCCCACCTCCCCCCTTTTCCCACCACCCAACCTAACACCTACACCCAAATCTATATCCCTATATACAATATATACATTATATACAGCAGCACACACCACAATAATTACAAATCACGAAGCCCAAGTTCGGCGCCTGCAGCCCTACATCACTGTATACTGATCAAACAAAACAAAAATCTACAGTGTCAGCATCAGCCCACCACCAGGAAAGGAGATGACCAGACTAGGGTACACTAAAAGAAAAGCCCCTCCAGAGGAGAGCGGCCCTCCGTGCGCCCAGTCTCCCATACTCCAGAGAGCGCACCTTCACCAGGTCACCGAGTATGGTCCTAAACACATCTTCCACTGGGAGGATTTTTCGTTGCGTCGATACTAAGCACCGTGCGTTCCACGTGTGATACCTAACCACTGCGCTAACTAGAAATAAGGTGCAGCGGTCCCGACCACCAAGGTCTCCGAATGCTCCATAGGCCCATTCCGCATAGGAGAGACCGGCCAGCCGAGACCAGCCAATGAAGGCGCCCACCCTGTTGTACACCTCTGTGTTGAAGGGACAATGAAGCAGGAAGTGGTCCATGCTTTCCAGCAAGGTACCACAATGCTCCCGAGGACAATTCCTGTCCTCAGAGCTCCTACACTTCAGATTGTCCCTCACACACAGTTTCCCATGGAAGCAGCGCCAAGCTAAGTCCCAAAACTTCGAGGGGATCCTGATAGAATTCAAAAGATGCAAACCCACCCCAAGATCCCGACTTGGGCAGTCCCTGAGCGCCAGAGGCCTCTGGAAATGGGTCAACAGAACCCTATTGTCAAGGAGTTTCCTTGGCAGAGTCCTGATCTCCCACATTCCCAGACCCCACCGACGAATTACCTTCAGAACCAAGGTAGCGTAAGCCGGAAGATGTCCATGCGGTGTGCGAAGATCCTTCACTTGCCCTCCTGTCTCCCATTCCTGGAAGAAAGGCTGAAACCATCCCCTACAGGAGAATACCCACGGAGGAGCCCTCTCTTTCCAGAGGTTTGCGATATTGATCTTAATGAAGGTATCCACAAGGAATACCACAGGGTTGACCATACCCAACCCTCCTAGTCTCCTCGTACGGTAAGTAACCTCCCTCTTGACCAGGTTCAGTCTATTCCCCCATAACAGTTGGAAGAACAAACTGTAGACCCGAGTCCAGAGAGATTCCGGCAAGATGCATACACTGCCCAGATAAATCAGTAAAGGGAGCAGGTAAGTTTTGATCAGGTTTACCCTTTCCCTTAGGGTCAAAGACCAACCCTTCCATTGGTTCACCTTCTGAGTGGCGATCTCTAGCCTGCTGTCCCAATTTTGTTTGGGGTAATCCCCCTGGCCAAATTCGATGCCAAGGACTTTTGCAGAGACTTTGGGTCCTGGAAGGGTGTCCGGGAGATCAAAACCAGGATCTCCTCCTCCCAGCCAGAGACTCTCACACTTATCCCGGTTGATCTTGGACCCGGATGCCTCCGAGTAGCGATCTACCTCTGACATCAGCCACCCTGCCTCCTCATGAGAGGAAACAAACACAGTGACATCATCGGCATACGCCACCACCCTCAGAGTGGCTTCCGGTGCTGCCCGGTCCATCCCGATCCCGGCCAACGGTCCACGCTCCACCCTCCTAAGAAGAGGGTCAATCGCAAACACGTACAGCAGCGGGCTCAAGGGACAACCCTGGCGAACACCGGACCCAACCTCAAAAGAGCTGCCAATCCAACCATTCACAAGCGGGAAACTCTCTGCCCCACTGTACAAGGTCTTAAGCCAATCAACAAACCCCCCGGGCAGGCCATATCTCAGAAGGACGAACCAGAGGTACTCATGATTAACCCGATCAAACGCTTTTGCCTGGTCCAGTGACAGCATGTACCCCTTCCAGTGACCAGCCCTACCCTGCTCCACTGCCTCTCGGACACTGAGCACAGCACTAAATGTGCTGCGGCCTGGAACAGAGCAATGCTGGGCCCCCGAAAGGAGTCGGGGTGCAAATTTCACCAGCCGATTAAACAGCACCTTTGCCAGAACCTTCCTGTCTGCATTGAGAAGCGCTATGGGACGCCAGTTCCCAATGCAAGACGGGTCCTTACCCTTTGACAAGATGATCAGAGCAGACCTCCTCATTGACTTCGGCAGAATGCCCGAGGAAAGACACTCATTGAATACCTCAGTCAAGAGGGGAACCAAAACGTCCTTAAAGGTCTTATAGAATTCAGATGTTAAGCCATCTGGACCAGGCGATTTTTTAGGGGCAAGCCCTTCAATCGCCAACTGAACTTCCTCTTCCCTGATCATTTCTGTCAAAACGTCAAGAGAGGGGTCTACCCCTGGTTCGGGGACAGCTTCAGCCAGGAAAGCCGACATCTCATCCCAATCAAGATCCCTCTTCCCCAAGAGGTGCGAGTAGAAGGATCTGACAACCTCCAGGATCCCTGATCTGGATCGTCTCAGGGACCCCGCAGTGTCGACCAGTCCTGTAACCACTTTACTATTCACTGACATCCTGCAGTTTCTGTAAGGGTCGGGCGAGCGGTACTTCCCGTAATCCCTCTCAAAAACCAAAGATGCGTGTCTATCGTACTGACACCTCATAAGCAAAGATTTCACTCTGGAGATCTCCTCGCGGCTACCTCCAGTTGAGACAAGATGCTCGAGTTTCCTCCTCAGACCCTGATACAGACGGTACCTGTTCAGACTCCTGAGGCTCGAGAGCTGGCGGAAGAATCTCGCCACCCTTTCCTTAAACATCTCCCACCACTCTGACTTACTACTACAAAGATCCAGTAATGGTACCTGGCCCTGAAGAAATTCCTCAAAGGACTGTCTTATCTCCGCTTCTTCCAAGAGAGACGAATTGAGCCTCCAAAAGCCTCTTCCCATCCGGAGGGTCTCTGTAACATTCAGAGAAAACAAAATTAAACAGTGGTCGGAGAACTCCACCTCAACAACAGACACTGCTGAAGAGACAGCTTCCTCCTTTAAATAAAACCTATCTATTCTGGACCTACAGTTACCTCTATGATAGGTGAACCCCTCGTGGCCTGGGGTGTGCCGAATGTGGACATCCACCAGGCGAGCCTCACTAGCTATACTATTAAGGGCGACGCTATCATAAGTCAGCTTGTCTCTGGAACCTCCTCTATCTCGGGGCCTCGTGACAGCATTGAAGTCCCCTCCAAAGACAACCTGCCGACTTGTAAAAAGGTAGGGCTTGATCCTCATAAAGAGACACTTCCGGTCCCACTTAGATTGGGGACCATAAATGTTGATGAGCCGGAGCTCTTGTCCCTTCATGAGGACATCTAAGATCAGGCACCTCCCCATTTCTAACTCAATAACCCGTCGGCATTCCACCGGTGCGGTAAAAAGGACCGCCACTCCGCTATACGGCTCGGCCGCAAGAGACCAATAGGAGGGCCCGAGTCTCCACTCCCTCTTAGCTTTAAACACATCTGCCATGTTTGGCAGCCTGGTCTCTTGCAAAAAGAAAATGTCAGCTTCAACCCGGCTGAGAAAATCAAAGGCCGCAAATCTAGCTGTATTTGACTTTATGCTGGCGACATTAATGGACGCCAGCGTCAACGGAGTGGGTACCGCCATCACTGGTGATTGAGTTAGATGGCTTTCTTTTTCCCACTCCCCTTATCCTCTGCCTCAGAGGAGGAATCCTTCCCCCTCTTTAATGACAATGAAGTATCCATTCCCACGTGTTTTTTATTTTTTTGGTCCTCGTCTCCGGACTCTGGGCCAGTCCCTCCTTCCAAGGATCTTACATTCCCAGAAGGAGGAGACTCGGCGTCCCCTGTGAGCCCCGCCGAAGCCAGAACCTCACCCTCAGCTTCCTCCTCAGAGGAAGAGATGTTTTCAAGGGCTTGGAACCGGTTAGAAAGACCAACCAGAGGGGAGTCGGTTTTTCCTTCCTTAGGTACCTTGGTCAGAGCGGGAGAAGATGTTTTATCTCCCTTCTTTCTCTTCTTTTTGGTGCCGAGCTTACGCTTGTCCTCTAGCCACTGCCTATTATCCTCATCCATACTTTCATAATGGGAGGACTCTGAGGCAGTGGCACTTTCCTCCCTGTGGATCCTCCTGACCTCCTCATCCAACTCATCATCCCTCGGGGCCTCAGCAGCAAGACTGGCATCCAGGACAGGGGCCGCCCCAGTAGTACGAGGCTCGCCCAGCTCCCTATCCTGTCTGCGCTTGTCTAGACGCCTTAGCTGTGCAGGCGTCTTTTTATTGCTTTTCTTCCTTGGCCCCTCAGCTCCCTCACCCCTGCTAGTCCCTTCCCCAGCAGAATCAGCCTCACGGCTTTCTCCCACCGGGGTCACGACTGCATTAGCGAAGGAGCGAGGACAACGGCTGAATGGGTGACCTAACTCACCACACAGGTGACACCTAATCTCCACACAAGATGCAGCAAGATGGCCGATATCCCCACACAATGCACACTTCTGCACAGTGCAGTTTGCGCTGAAGTGTGTGGGGTCGCCGCACTTGTGACAGAGCTTCGGTTGCCCCTGGTAGAAGACCAGGATACGATCCCTACCCAGGAAGGCAGATGATGGTATGTGGGCAACCGTACCACCTGAACGCTTAAGTTTTACCATAAACGTCCAGGCCCCTGACCAGATACCAAACTCGTCACGGTTTTTCTTTGGCATTTCTACCACCTCTCCATACCGGCCAAGCCACGTCATGATGTCATAACAAGAAAGTGACTCGTTACAAGTCATCACGGTCACTTTCTTGACTTGGTTTTGGCGAGACACCACCTGAACGGCAAAGTCTCGCCAGCCGGGCTCATTTTTTGTCAACTCATAGTTCGACCAGAAGAGCTCAAGCCCCTCCGGCCGAACAAAGCTGACATCAAAATTAGGTGTGGAATAGGGATGTATCAAGGCGTAGATGTCAATCGCACTAAAGCCCATCCTCAGCAGGAGCTCCACAACTTTAGACCTTGGAGGACACGCATCATTGCCCCTCCACTGAAGACGGACCACATTCCTACGCACACTACCCGGCCCGGCTGTTGGGAGGGACCACACTGTATCCCCCCCTCTTTGCTCTCGGAAGGCCCCGAGGCCATGCCTCTCTATCCAGAAGGATAGATCAACCTCTCGACCCTCTACTATTAGTGATCTCTCCCCCCTCTTTAGAGCCTCCAGGAGACGCCGTTGCAACATGCCGTCCCCAGAGCCCGGAGACGAGGAGGATGCCCTATTTCCCCCGGAGGTGACAGCGGCATAACTCCTGACAGGCGCTGCCACCACCGGGGGGGCAACCGGACCAGTGACCACATCCACACCATCAGCATCACCATTACCCACCTCCATAACCCCCTCACCCTCTACCAAACCAGCAACCACACCACTAGACAAAGAGTTTTCTGCATCCATACCCACCACCACATTCACTCCTGCTGGACCAGTGACAACAGGGGGTGACACTTTGGCCTCCGCATCATCAGGCACAAGGGGCTGAGTCTCCTCCACAGAACTGGAGGTGACCTCACCCCTGGTTTTTTGTGTGCCCTCCGCATCATTAGTTAATATTTTCCGCTGCTTCATGGTTGCTACCAGGCGTCGTTGATCTTTAGCTGCTGTGGGGCACCGCTGATCCTTAGGATCTTGTTGACCAGCGGCACCAACACAAAATAGGACTTTGGGAAGACCGGAACTCCCAGCCCCGGTAACCCCCTCACACTGCCGCCGCCCCTCAACTAAGTGATCAGCGGCAACAGTATTCAGGGGCACCGAGGCTACCGGAGCTGCCCCCGACACCGGGCCGCTCCCCCCTCCCACTGAGGAGCGGACCACAGTATCGTGGCCTGATCGTATGCCCGCCGCCGGGCCGCCCTCACTGTCCAGCCTTTCGGCTGATGCACCTGCTGCTACGTCCCCGCTACTACAAGCAGAGACGGAGCTCTGCGCCTCATTACCGTGCTCTGTAATCTCCCCGCGCCTTTGCACCGGATCCACAGCAGAACCCGGGCTGGGCTGGGCAACGGGGCTTATACAGCGAGCTGACCCTGCAGCCGACTCAGGGGGTACAGGGAGGGGGGCATATACATAGCTTACCGCTTCCTGCAGCTTTGGCTTGGTGGTTTTCTTTGCCTTTTTCTTCTGGCCCCCAGGTGCCTCCTCTGGTAAATCATCACCAAGATGGAAGTTCTGAAGGCACACTGGGGACTCCAGCAGCTTGATCTCTGCCATTAGCGCCCCTCCCTGGCCGATGTCACTGTCCTCCCCAGAGCCAGCAGAACTGCGACGAGATGTCATTGTCGCCTGTCCAGCAGGGAGCTCGCTGCACGTGGCCTCTGAGTGGCTAAGAGGGCTGCCAGGTGGAGCTTTCTGCTGGTCATCCTCCTCCTCATCATCATCATCATCCACCTGGCACTCAGGCTGCAGCCCCATCTGCCTTTGCTCTCTGTTATCAGCCATTTCTCTGAATCTGTCTTCATTTATAAGCTTTTCTTTAAATGGTCCACTTTTTTCTCGAATAAATGTTTTTCTTACCTCCAGGTCATTAATTTCAAGCTTCAGAATCTTTACCTCCGCCTGGAATTGCGTCTTCCTGGGTCTGGAGGCGCCTGCAGCTTTAGCGCTTGTGCAGCGCAGCTCCTCCCGGAGCCTTCTCAAGGTCTTGCTAGCATCTTCATACTCACGAAGGTGGCTCATGACCCGGGAGGCATAGGTGGACACAGACTCCCGGGGTCTCTGCAGCGCCCAACCCTCCTCAGTGAGGTCGGCCTCACCTCCGTGAGCACTCACCTTTCCTCCGGAAGGACCGCTATCATGCACGCTAGCAGGCTTCTCCTCCATGGAAGCCTTGCGGCTTCTCTGGGTCTCTGCAGACCTGGGGGGAGTAGGAGCCACATTGCTGCGACTCCTGGTGGAGCGTCTCACCCCCGAATCCTCTGATGTGCAGGCTGGTTGCTGGTTCCTTCTGCCCCCCGCCAGCCTGGTCCGGGAAGCAGAAGCCTGGGACTTGGCTCCCTCACTCATCCCAGGAAACCCACTCCCTCCCTGGGTAAGAGAGAGAGCAGGTCCCCGGGTGGAGAGATGGTGGTTCTCTGGAGCTCAGGAGCACACTGCAGGTTCAGCAGCGACCGCACCCACAATCAACACAATGAGCAGCAGCCGAGCTGCACTCACTACTCTGAAGGTGCAGTCACTGTGTACATACATTACATTACTGATCCTGAGTTACATCCTGTATTATACTCCAGAGCTGCACTCACTATTCTGCTGGTGCAGTCACTGTGTACATACATTACATTACTGATCCTGAGCTACATCCTGTATTATACCCCAGAGCTGCACTCACTATTCTGCTGGTGCAGTCACTGTGTACATACATTACATTACTGATCCTGAGTTACCTCCTGTATTATACCCCAGAGCTGCACTCACTATTCTGCTGGTGCAGTCACTGTGTACATACATTACATTACTGATCCTGAGTTACATCCTGTATTATACTCCAGAGCTGCACTCACTATTCTGCTGGTGCAGTCACTGTGTACATACATTACTGATCCTGAGTTACATCCTGTATTATACTCCAGAGCTGCACTCACTATTCTGCTGGTGCAGTCACTGTGTACATACATTACATTACTGATCCTGAGCTACATCCTGTATTATACCCCAGAGCTGCACTCACTATTCTGCTGGTGCAGTCACTGTGTACATACATTACATTACTGATCCTGAGTTACATCCTGTATTATACTCCAGAGCTGCACTCACTATTCTGCTGGTGCAGTCACTGTGTACATACATTACATTACTGATCCTGAGCTACATCCTGTATTATACCCCAGAGCTGCACTCACTATTCTGCTGGTGCAGTCACTGTGTACATACATTACATTACTGATCCTGAGTTACCTCCTGTATTATACCCCAGAGCTGCACTCACTATTCTGCTGGTGCAGTCACTGTGTACATACATTACATTACTGATCCTGAGTTACATCCTGTATTATACTCCAGAGCTGCACTCACTATTCTGCTGGTGCAGTCACTGTGTACATACATTACTGATCCTGAGTTACATCCTGTATTATACTCCAGAGCTGCACTCACTATTCTGCTGGTGCAGTCACTGTGTACATACATTACATTACTGATCCTGAGTTACATCCCGTACTATACTCCAGAGCTGCGCTCACTATTCTGCTGGTGCAGTCACTGTGTACATACATTACATTACTGATCCTGAGTTACATCCTGTATTATACCCCAGAGCTGCACTCACTATTCTGCTGGTGCAGTCACTGTGTACATACATTACATTACTGATCCTGAGTTACATCCTGTATTATACTCCAGAGCTGCACTCACTATTCTGCTGGTGCAGTCACTGTGTACATACATTACATTACTGATCCTGAGTTACATCCTGTATTATCCTCCAGAGCTGCACTCACTATTCTGCTGGTGCAGTCACTGTGTACATACATTACTGATCCTGAGTTCCATCCTGTATTATACTCCAGAGCTGCACTCACTATTCTGCTGGTGCAGTCACTGTGTACATACATTACATTACTGATCCTGAGTTATATCCTGTATTATACCCCAGAGCTGCACTCACTATTCTGCTGGTGCAGTCACTGTACAAACACATTATACTTTCAGGTTGGCTCCATACATGTATATTACTGACACTCGACTATGGACGGATCTCACCCACCTACTGGCTTCTCGCACACCAGGCCGTCTGTCATGGCCGTACATGGATTTGCCTTCAGTCCTGCCACCTCTGCCCTCTCTAGGTAGGCACAAAATCCAGAGTCGCTGGGCTCTCCAGGAAGCCACTGCAAGGTGGTGTTAGTGAACGGGCACATGTCCTCCCAGCCCCAATACGAAACATTGATCTTCCGTAACCCGACCCACGGGGAGAGCTTCTGTCAAGGAGAGGAGAAAGGTAATTAGAAAACAATAGAGAAACGAACATATCAGTTATATTATACAGCAGTGACATCACCGCTCTCCAGATATCAGTTATATTATACAGCAGTGACATCACCGCTCTCCAGATATCAGTTATATTATACAGCAGTGACATCACCGCTCTCCAGATATCAGTTATATTATACAGCAGTGACATCACCGCTCTCCAGATATCAGTTATATTATACAGCGGTGACATCACCGCTCTCCAGATATCAGTTATACTATACAGCAGTGACATCACCGCTCTCCAGATATCAGTTATATTATACAGCAGTGACATCACCGCTCTCCAGATATCAGTTATATTATACAGCAGTGACATCACCGCTCTCCAGATATCAGTTATGTTATAGAGCAGTGACATCACCGCTCCCCAGATATCAGTTATATTATACAGCAGTGACATCACCGCTCCCCAGATATCAGTTATATTATACAGCAGTGACATCACCGCTCCCCAGATATCAGTTATATTATACAGCAGTGACATCACCGCTCCCCAGATATCAGTTATATTATACAGCAGTGACATCACCGCTCTCCAGATATCAGTTATATTATACAGCAGTGACATCACCGCTCTCCAGATATCAGTTATGTTATAGAGCAGTGACATCACCGCTCCCCAGATATCAGTTATATTATACAGCAGTGACATCACCGCTCTCCAGATATCAGTTATATTATACAGCAGTGACATCACCGCTCTCCAGATATCAGTTATATTATACAGCAGTGACATCACCGCTCTCCAGATATCAGTTATATTATACAGCAGTGACATCACCGCTCTCCAGATATCAGTTATGTTATAGAGCAGTGACATCACCGCTCCCCAGATATCAGTTATATTATACAGCAGTGACATCACCGCTCCCCAGATATCAGTTATATTATACAGCAGTGACATCACCGCTCTCCAGATATCAGTTATATTATACAGCGGTGACATCACCGCTCCCCAGATATCAGTTATATTATACAGCAGTGACATCACCGCTCTCCAGATATCAGTTATATTATACAGCAGTGACATCACCGCTCTCCAGATATCAGTTATATTATACAGCAGTGACATCACCGCTCCCCAGATATCAGTTATATTATACAGCAGTGACATCACCGCTCCCCAGATATCAGTTATATTATACAGCAGTGACATCACCGCTCCCCAGATATCAGTTATATTATACAGCAGTGACATCACCGCTCTCCAGATATCAGTTATATTATACAGCAGTGACATCACCGCTCTCCAGATATCAGATATATTATACAGCAGTGACATCACCGCTCCCCAGATATCAGTTATATTATACAGCAGTGACATCACCGCTCTCCAGATATCAGTTATATTATACAGCGGTGACATCACCGCTCCCCAGATATCAGTTATATTATACAGCAGTGACATCACCGCTCTCCAGATATCAGTTATATTATACAGCGGTGACATCACCGCTCCCCAGATATCAGTTATATTATACAGCAGTGACATCACCGCTCCCCAGATATCAGTTATATTATACAGCAGTGACATCACCGCTCCCCAGATATCAGTTATATTATACAGCAGTGACATCACCGCTCCCCAGATATCAGTTATATTATACAGCAGTGACATCACCGCTCTCCAGATATCAGTTATATTATACAGCAGTGACATCACCGCTCTCCAGATATCAGATATATTATACAGCAGTGACATCACCGCTCCCCAGATATCAGTTATATTATACAGCAGTGACATCACCGCTCCCCAGATATCAGTTATATTATACAGCAGTGACATCACCGCTCTCCAGATATCAGTTATATTATACAGCAGTAACATCACCGCTCCCCAGATATCAGTTATATTATACAGCAGTGACATCACCGCTCTCCAGATATCAGTTATATTATACAGCAGTGACATCACCGCTCCCCAGATATCAGTTATATTATACAGCAGTGACATCACCGCTCTCCAGATATCAGTTATATTATACAGCAGTGACATCACCGCTCTCCAGATATCAGTTATATTATACAGCAGTGACATCACCGCTCTCCAGATATCAGTTATATCACACAGCGGTGACATCACCGCTCTCCAGATATCAGTTATATCACACAGCGGTGACATCACCGCTCTCCAGATATCAGTTATATCACACAGCGGTGACATCACCGCTCCCCAGATATCAGTTATATTATACAGCAGTGACATCACCGCTCTCCAGATATCAGTTATATTATACAGCAGTGACATCACCGCTCCTCAGATATCAGTTATATTATACAGCAGTGACATCACCGCTCCCCAGATATCAGTTATATTATACAGCGGTGACATCACCGCTCCCCAGATATCAGTTATATTATACAGCAGTGACATCACCGCTCCCCAGATATATCAGTTATATTATACAGCAGTGACATCACCGCTCTCCAGATATCAGTTATATTATACAGCAGTGACATCACCGCTCTCCAGATATCAGTTATATTATACAGCAGTGACATCACCGCTCTCCAGATATCAGTTATATTATACAGCAGTGACATCACCGCTCCCCAGATATCAGTTATATTATACAGCAGTGACATCACCGCTCCCCAGACATCAGTTATATTATACAGCAGTGACATCACCGCTCCCCAGATATCAGTTATATTATACAGCGGTGACATCACCGCTCTCCAGATATCAGTTATATTATACACCGGTGACATCACCGCTCTCCAGATATCAGTTATATTATACAGCAGTGACATCACCGCTCCCCAGATATCAGTTATATTATACAGCAGTGACATCACCGCTCCCCAGATATCAGTTATATTATACAGCAGTGACATCACCGCTCCCGAGATATCAGTTATATTATATAGCAGTGACATCACCGCTCCCCAGATATCAGTTATATTATACACCGGTGACATCACCGCTCCCGAGATATCAGTTATATTATATAGCAGTGACATCACCGCTCCCCAGATATCAGTTATATTATACACCGGTGACATCACCGCTCCCGAGATATCAGTTATATTATACAGCAGTGACATCACCGCTCTCCAGATATCAGTTATATTATACAGCAGTGACATCACCGCTCTCCAGATATCAGTTATATTATACAGCAGTGACATCACCGCTCCTCAGATATCAGTTATATTATACAGCAGTGACATCACCGCTCCCCAGATATCAGTTATATTATACAGCAGTGACATCACCGCTCTCCAGATATCAGTTATATCACACAGCAGTGACATCACCGCTCCCCAGATATCAGTTATATTATACAGCAGTGACATCACCGCTCCTCAGATATCAGTTATATTATACAGCAGTGACATCACCGCTCCCCAGATATCAGTTATATTATACAGCAGTGACATCACCGCTCCCCAGATATCAGTTATATTATACAGCAGTGACATCACCGCTCTCCAGATATCAGTTATATCACACAGCAGTGACATCACCGCTCTCCAGATATCAGTTATATTATACAGCAGTGACATCACCGCTCCTCAGATATCAGTTATATTATACAGCAGTGACATCACCGCTCCCCAGATATCAGTTATATTATACAGCAGTGACATCACCGCTCCCCAGATATCAGTTATATTATACAGCAGTGACATCACCGCTCTCCAGATATCAGTTATATTATACAGCGGTGACATCACCGCTCCCCAGATATCAGTTATATTATACAGCGGTGACATCACCGCTCTCCGGATCTCAGTTATATTATACAGCAGTGACATCACCGCTCTCCGGATCTCAGTTATATTATACAGCAGTGACATCACCGCTCCCCAGATATCAGTTATATTATACAGCAGTGACATCACCGCTCTCCGGATCTCAGTTATATTATACAGCAGTGACATCACCGCTCCCCAGATATCAGTTATATTATACAGCAGTGACATCACCGCTCTCCAGATATCAGTTATATTATACAGCGGTGACATCACCGCTCCCCAGATATCAGTTATATTATACAGCGGTGACATCACCGCTCTCCAGAGATCAGTTATATTATACAGCGGTGACATCACCGCTCCCCAGATATCAGTTATATTATACAGCGGTGACATCACCGCTCTCCAGATATCAGTTATATTATACAGCAGTGACATCACCGCTCCTCAGATATCAGTTATATTATACAGCAGTGACATCACCGCTCTCCAGATATCAGTTATATTATACAGCAGTGACATCACCGCTCTCCAGATATCAGTTATATTATACAGCAGTGACATCACCGCTCTCCAGATATCAGTTATATTATACAGCGGTGACATCACCGCTCCCCAGATATCAGTTATATTATACAGCAGTGACATCACCGCTCCCCAGATATCAGTTATATTATACAGCAGTGACATCACCGCTCCCCAGATCTCAGTTATATTATACAGCAGTGACATCACCGCTCCCCAGATATCAGTTATATTATACAGCAGTGACATCACCGCTCTCCAGATATCAGTTATATTATACAGCGGTGACATCACCGCTCTCCAGATATCAGTTATATTATACAGCAGTGACATCACCGCTCTCCAGATATCAGTTATATTATACAGCAGTGACATCACCGCTCTCCGGAGATGATCGGGCGCTCGGTGCGATCCATCATACATATAATGTCCAGCTCTTTACGCCCCGTTGTTGATGTTGCAGCTAATCAGCCGCTCTTCACTTCCTGCTGAGAATCATTTTATCCGGAGAACATTCCATGGTTCCGTGATTCCGCCGTCTGACATTCCTCGTGGCGCGCGTCGCTGCAGCAGTTCCCCGCCGTGCGTCTCCTCATTAGACTCCGTCTATTATTAATGTGATAATTTCATTTCTAAATTCTTAATAAACATTAAATTCAGTCGTGAAATGCGTGGACCCCGGACGTCTCACAAAGCGATTCACAGAAATCACCGTCAGAGCGGTGCGAGGCGTCGGGAGCAATTAAAGGGACGGTGTCACCAGGCAGTATGCGCCCTCTGTATTCAATAAGTGGCCCCTGAGCGTCTGATAACCGCGGGCCCAACTCAGGTTGAACAATATGATTTTTTTCTGTTTATTGCAATTTTGCTTCTGTAATTAATTTTCAATTTTGATTATATACAAAAATAGGAAAACTGAGTAAATCCACGTTCTCCAGGTCTCGTGTGGCCGCCATATTCCTGCTGCTGACCTTGAAAGACATGAAATGATCCGTGATGGCAGCGAGCGCGGCCCCACGACTATCAGGGAGTAATGGTCTGTCCATGAGCGTAACATTGTGGGAAAGCTGGGTGACTGCACACCCAGCTTTCCCAGGCTCCTGGGTGGCAAACCTCCTACATTTACCGCACAGGATAGCAGAATATTTCCATCATTTTCAGTGCCGCTGCTGGCACTTCTCGGGGCTGCGTCATCATCCAGACGGACGCTTCAGCCGCTGCCGCCAGATAAAGGCGATTTCGGGAATGATCCCGCTGATTGGCTGCGGGTAACGATGTCCATTTACTGCGGCTGTAAAATGCGAGTTACGACTTTCATTGTCGATCGGCCTCCGCTGCCCCCAAACTGACAGCTGCTCTTCATTCAGATCAGGGGGACAGACGCGTCCCATCAATCATTTATTGGGACACAACGAGCCTTATTAATGGAGGTCAGTGCGCCAGGGGCACCGCGCAGAACAAGGAGACGTAAACCTCCACAGTGACCCGGGAAAGATCCTCGTCTTCTCAGGGTCGGATGGCAAGGACTTACATTACTATTAAGCTTCAATTTCTCGCCATTTCCAGATACGGTCATGGCCGAAAGTGCTGGCACCTTTGAAAGGATTCAAGAAAATGAAGTATTTCTCCTACGTTATTGCCATTACACGTTTTGTGTAGAGGAAAAAAACAAATTGGACATAACTTCACACAAAACCCCAAAAATGGGTCTGACAAAATTGTTGGCACCTTCCCAAAATTATGGGCAAAAAAACTCAGTTTCAAGCATGTGATGCTCGTTCACATTCACCTGTGGCAAGTAACAGGTGTGGGCAAAATGAAAATCCCATCTGAAACCAGATAAAAATTGGAGAAGCTAACTCAATAATTGCATTGTGTGCGCGACATTAAGTCAGAGAACAGAACGAGGAGAAGAGAACGGTCTGAGGACTTGAGAACCAAAATTATTGAACAATATTAACAATCTCAAGGTTACAAGTCCATCACCAGAGATCTTGATGTTCCTTTCTCCATGTTCCCATGGCACTGTAGCTAATCTCCTTGGACATGGATGGCAGAGAAAATTAATTGAAGGTTGCAAGGCAGGATAATACGGATGGAGGATAAGCAGCCCCAGTCAAGGTCCAAAGAAATCCAAGCTGTCCTGCAGGCTCAGGTGCATCAGTGTCAGCGCCAACTATCCGTCCACATGTGAATGAAATGATGCGCTATGGCAGGAGACCCCGGAGGACCCCACTGCTGACACAGACATAAGCTAGACTGCAGTTTGCCACAATGTATATGAGTGAGCCAAAATCCTTCTGGAAAAACATCTTGTGGACAGATGAGAACGACTTAGAGCTTTTTGGTAAAGCACATCATTCTACAGTTTATAGGAAACAGAATGAGGCCTACAAAAAAAGAACACCATACCTACAGTCAGATATGGTGGAGGGTCAGATGTTTTGTGGTTGGTTTGATGACTCTGGCACTGGGGGCCTTGACTGTGTGCTAGGCATCATGAAATCTGAAGATTACCAATGGGTTTTGGGTGGCAATGTAGTGCCCAATGCCATAAAGCTGGGTTTGCCTCCTGGGTCATGGGTCCTCCATCAGGACAGTGACCCCATAATACGAGTTCTGAAGTGGCAGCAATGAGTCCGGATCTAAATCTCATTGATCCCCTGTGGAGAGATCTTACAATCGCTGTTGGGAGAAGACGCCTTCACATATGAGACCGGGAGAAGAGTCGTCCAAGATGGCGGCTGAGAGGAGTAAGAAGCTTGTGGGTGGTTATGGGAAGCGATTGATCAGAGTTATTTATTCCTATGGGTGCAACCAAATATTAAGTTTAGGGTGCCAACAATTGTGTCCGGAACATTTGCGGGGTTTTGTGTGAAATTTTGGCCAATTTGCCCTTTTTTCTCAGCTTTTTTTATGTTGTTGCAACATAGACAAAAGGGATGAACCTATGTATAACAAAACATGGGTAATTTTCTGGAATCATTTCAGGGGTGTCAACACTTTCTGCCATAACTGTATATATTTGTTGTCAGTGAATAGAAACATAGGAGTCTGGAGGAGGAGGAGGACAGAGGAGCCTGGAGGAGGAGGAGGAGGACAGAGGAGCCTGGAGGAGGAGGAGGACAGAGGAGCCTGGAGGAGAAGGGCAGAGGAGTGTGGAGGAGGAGGAGGAAGAGGACAGAGGAGCCTGGAGGAGGAGGAGGAAGAGGACAGAGGAGCCTGGAGGAGGAGGAGGAAGAGGACAGAGGACCTGGAGGAGGAGAAGGACAGAGGAGCCTGGAGGAGGAGGAGGACAGAGGAGCCTGGAGGAGGAGGAGGAGGACAGAGGAGCCTGGAGGAGGAGGAGGACAGAGGAGCCTGGAGGAGGAGGAGGAGGAGGAGGAGGAGGAGGAGGAGGAGGACAGAGGAGCCTGGAGGAGGAGGAGGACAGAGGAGTCTGGAGGAGGAGGAGGACAGAGGAGTCTGGAGGAGGAGGAGGGCAGAGGAGTGTGGAGGAAGAGGAGGGCAGAGGAGCCTGGAGGAGGAGGACAGGAGTGTGGAGGAGGAGGACAGAGGAGCCTGAAGGAGGACAGAGGAGCCTGGAGGAGGAGGACAGAGGAGTCTGGAGGAGGAGGGCAGAGGAGTGTGCAGGAAGAGGAGGAGGACGACAGAGGAGCCTGGAGGAGGAGGGCAGAGGAGCGTGGAGGAAGAGGAGGAGGGCAGAGGAGCGTGGAGGAAGAGGAGGAGGGCAGAGGAGCGTGGAGGAAGAGGAGGAGGACGACAGAGGAGCCTGGAGGAGGAGGAGGACAGAGGAGCCTGGAGGAGGACAGAGGAGCCTGGAGGAGGAGGACAGAGGAGTCTGCAGGAGGAGGGCAGAAGAGTGTGCAGGAAGAGGAGGAGGACGACAGAGGAGCCTGGAGGAGGGCAGAGGAGCGTGGAGGAAGAGGAGGAGGGCAGAGGAGCGTGGAGGAGGAGGAGGGCAGAGGAGCGTGGAGGAAGAGGAGGAGGACGACAGAGGAGCCTGGAGGAGGAGGAGGAGGACAGAGTAGCCTGGAGGAGGAGGACAGAGGAGCCTGGAGGAGGAGGACAGAGGAGCCTGGAGGAGGAGGAGGACAGAGTAGCCTGGAGGAGGAGGACAGAGGAGCCTGGAGGAGGAGGAGGAGGAAAGAGTAGCCTGGAGGAGGAGGACAGAGTAGCCTGGAGGAGGAGGACAGAGGAGCCTGGAGGAGGAGGACAGAGGAGTGTGGAGGAAGAGGAGGAGGACAGAGAAGCCTAGAGGAGGACAGAGGAGTCTGGAGGAGTAGGGCAGAGGAGTGTGGTGGAGGAAGAGGAGGAGGACAGAGGAGCCTGAAGGAGGACGACAGAGGAGCCTGGAGGAGGAGGGCAGAGGAGTGTGGAGGAAGAGGAGGACAGAGGAGCCTGGAGGAGGAGGACAGAGGAGCCTGGAGGAGGAGGGCAGAGGAGCCTGGAGGAGGAGGACAGAGGAGCCTGGAGGAGGAGGACAGAGGAGCCTGGAGGAGGACAGAGGAGCCTGGAGGAGGACAGAGGAGCCTGGAGGAGGAGGAGGACAGAGGAGCCTGGAGGAGGAGGAGGACAGAGGAGCCTGGAGGAGGAGGAGGACAGAGGAGCCTGGAGGAGGAGGAGGGCAGAGGAGCCTGGAGGAGGGCAGAGGAGCCTGGAGGAGGAGGGCAGAGGAGCCTGGAGGAGGAGGGCAGAGGAGCCTGGAGGAGGAGGGCAGAGGAGCCTCACCTGTACTGTGTATTTTTGCATTTCGTCCAGTACAAAGTCCACCTCTTTTGGGGTGGTGAGGGAGGCGAGGCTGCCGCTCAGATTGTGGCAGTACACCCTGGCATTGTCGTAGCTGTCGCGGCTGGAGTTGAAGCGCAGACAGGCGTCCCCCACGTGGCTCCATCCTTCTCCACAGAGATGAGCTGTGACAAGAGAACAGAGTCAGCGCCTCCTGCTCAGTGTAAGGGGCACACACGGTGTTACACATTGGGGTCACATACGGGGTCACACATTGGGGTCACACACAAGGTCACACATGGCACATACGCAGGGTCACACATGGCGCACACACACAGGGGCACGCGTGGCGCGGGCACTCACCGGGCAGAGCCTGGCATTCCTGCTGCCGCTGGTCCCACTGGCAGTTCAGGTTGAGGGAGCAGCTTTTGCAGCTCGTCAGCTTATTGCAGATCTGCTCGTTCCTTACATAACATTTCACATAATTCTTCACAGACTGGAAAAAGAGCAATCAGAGAAACAACCAGTGAGAAGACGGCTGATAACGGAGAGCGATGCCGAATATATACTACCAGGGTCGGTATACAGCAGCAATGCTATTATAGATAGGATATCCGCTCCTGGTGTGCATGCATCAAGGGGCGCCGCTAATCATCTAGCACAGGGGTCCACAACCTGCAGCTCTACAAATATAGAACCACAAGACCCAGCATGCCGGGGTCCTGGGGAGCAGCAGAGTGCAGACAACTGGCCCAGGTGACCAGTCTGTACACCAGCGGGATTCACGACCATCTAATGTTGATTGTGTCCCTGAGCAGACCCTCTCCAGGACCACACCAGACCCCTGAGCAGACCATCTCCAGGACCACACCACACCCCTGAGCAGACCCTCTCCAGGACCACACCACACCCCTGAGCAGACCATCTCCAGGACCACACCACACCCCTGAGCAGACCATCTCCAGGACCACACCAGACTCCTGAGCAGACCATCTCCAGGACCACACCAGACTCCTGAGCAGACCCTCTCCAGGACCACACCACACCCCTGAGCCGACCCTCTCCAGGACCACACCACACCCCTGAGCAGACCATCTCCAGGACCACACCAGACTCCTGAGCAGACCATCTCCAGGACCACACCAGACTCCTGAGCAGACCCTCTCCAGGACCACACCACACCCCTGAGCCGACCCTCTCCAGGACCACACCAGACCCCTGAGCAGACCCTCTCCAGGACCACACCACACCCCTGAGCCGACCCTCTCCAGGACCACACCAGACCCCTGAGCAGACCATCTCCAGGACCACACCACACCCGAGCAGACCCTCTCCAGGACCACACCACACCCCTGAGCAGACCCTCTCCAGGACCACACCACACCCCTGAGCAGACCCTCTCCAGGAGCACACCACACCCCTGAGCAGACCATCTCCAGGACCACACCACACCCCTGAGCAGACCCTCTTCAGGAGCACACCACACCCCTGAGCAGACCCTCTCCAGGAGCACACCACACCCCTGAGCAGACCATCTCCAGGACCACACCAGACCCCTGAGCAGACCCTCTCCAGGACCACACCACACCCCTGAGCCGACCCTCTCCAGGACCACACCAGACCATCTCCAGGACCACACCAGACCCCTGAGCAGACCCTCTCCAGGACCACACCACACCCCTGAGCCGACCCTCTCCAGGACCACACCAGACCCCTGAGCAGACCATCTCCAGGACCACACCACACCCCTGAGCAGACCCTCTCCAGGACCACACCACACCCCTGAGCAGACCATCTCCAGGACCACACCACACCCCTGAGCAGACCCTCTCCAGGAGCACACCACACCCCTGAGCAGACCCTCTCCAGGAGCACACCACACCCCTGAGCAGACCGTCTCCAGGACCACACCACACCCCTGAGCAGACCCTCTTCAGGAGCACACCACACCCCTGAGCAGACCGTCTCCAGGAGCACACCACACCCCTGAGCAGACCCTCTTCAGGAGCACACCACACCCCTGAGCAGACCCTCTCCAGGACCACACCAGACCCCTGAGCAAACCCTCTCCAGGACCACACCACACCCCTGAGCAGACCATCTCCAGGACCACACCACACCCCTGAGCAGACCCTCTCCAAGAGCACACCACACCCCTGAGCAGACCATCTCCAGGACCACACCACACCCCTGAGCAGACCCTCTCCAGGACCACACCACACCCCTGAGCAGACCCTCTCCAGGACCACACCACACCCCTGAGCAGACCCTCTCCAGGACCACACCAGACCCCTGAACAGACCCTCTCCAGGACCACACCAGACCCCTGAGCAGACCCTCTCCAGGACCACACCCCTGAGCAGACCCTCTCCAGGACCACACCACACCCCTGAGCAGACCCTCTCCAGGACCACACCACACCCGAGCAGACCCTCTCCAGGACCACACCAGACCCCTGAGCCGACCCTCTCCAGGACCATACTAGACCCCTGAGCAGACCATTACATAACAGACCTTTAGTCTCAGCTTACCCTCCCCTGACCCTCACCAGACCAATGAATACAGAACACTGAGCAGACCCTCCCTAAACCTTGGAGCAGCAGATTGCTCTTCCTCTAACTACCTTTGAGGAACTGAATTTAAGTCCATTAATGCAGAAAATTCGTACCAAGATTGCGGCATGGAACAAATTACATTTATCGGTGGTTGGTAGGGTGAACCTCTTAAAGATGATTGTAATGCCACAGTTGTTGTACGTGCTACATAACTCTCCCATTTGGATTACACAATGCAGATTCCGTAAGATTAGGTCTTTGTTTGGGGAATTAATATGGGGAGGAAAGAGTCCTAGGTTTAAACAGGAGATACTTCAGAGGGCCAAAACAGAGGGGGGTCTTGCACTTCCTAATCCATGGCTATACTTCTTAGCAGCACAGTGTCAACATCTCAAAGGATGGGGGGAGGAGGCAGGGAGTGTGCAAATACCTAATAGCTTGAGGTTCTTACTACAGGCAGACGTTTTGAGTGACAGTTTGGAGGGAGGACAATTCAAACAAATGGGTTCACAGGGGTGCACTATCAAATTAATTCACAGAGTATGGGAAAAAGTCAAACTCATTAGGGAAGTGAGTGGGTTCACCAGATTCTCGCCTATTTGGGACAACATTTATCTACCGGAATTTAGGCAGAGGGAGGGTTTTCACTTTTGGTCTGCAGCAGGTATTAAACGGCTGGGGCAGCTGATAAGTCAGGGCAGACTTAAAACATTTGAGGAGTTGCAGGAAGAATTTCAGTTGCCACGGTCTGAATTGTTCCAGTATAATCGTATCTCTCATGCTTATCAGGCACAGAATAAAAGGGGAGCCATAGTGGTACAGATTGATCTCATGCTCGACTATATCCTTAAGAATAGCTGCACGAAGGGGGCGATTTCAGAAATATATGGGTTTCTACTTTTTTCTTTCCTGGAAAAATATCCCATCCGAGCCAAAGGGAAATGGGAAGCTGAATTGGGAATAATTGACAATGATAGATGGGAGTCGGTCCTAGAATATGTGCCCAAGATATCAATGAGTGAACCAGGCAGGCTATCACAGTTATTCGTAATCCATAGGGCCTATAGAACCCCTGACAGGTTGTTCAAGGCTGGGCTTAGGCAGAACTCGGACTGCCCTCGGTGCTCACAATCCCAGGCGGGGATATTGCATATGATGTGGCAGTGCCCTAGACTGTCCTCCTTCTGGATAGTTGTTTTAAATCGTATTGAACTGGTGTATGGATGTTCTGTCCCTAGGGTTCCACTGACTTGCATATTGGGATATGTGGAGGAAATTGTTACGGACAACATGTTTAAAATAGCTATTGCACGATTGTTATTCATTGCTAGGAAATTGATCGCCAAATTTTGGATTAGAGAGGAACCTCCAACAAGAAAAGACTTTCTTAAGCAAGCGGAGCATATACTTACTTTGGAGAAAAGTATCTACACCAAAAGGAATAAGCTGGACATCTTCCACAAGCTGTGGCAACCGTGGATGGACTTGAATTAGGATGATAAATGAGAATTTAGGGAACCTAGTATTCAATGGAAATATAACGGATGTTTATTCAAATGTTTGTATGATGATGGGAAGTGGGGTGGCTCTGGCTGAGGTCTCTGGGGTTGGGCGGGGTGGGGGGGCTCTGAGTCGGGGGGAAAAAGTTATCTGTAAATGTTTAATGAAACATTGCCATGAGAATTATTCTGATTGTTTATTCTTTGCGGATAATAAAAATCTATCTGATAAAAAAAAAAAAAACCTTGGAGCAGACCCTCAGCACCCTACCCAGATCTCAAAGCAGACCCTCACAATTCACCCACCAGCCCCCTGGGCAGACCATCAGCAAACCCACACCAGTCCCTTACCATGCCCCCGAGCAGACCCTCACCAGATCATCAGTAGACCTTCACCAAAACCTCAGCAGACCCCTGAACACACTCACCAGACCCTTCAGCAGACCCTCACAAGACCCTTCAGAGAACTCTCTCCAGACCCCTGAGCAGACCTTCCCCAGACCCTCACGAGGTCCCCGAGCAGACCATCACCAGACCATCAGTAGATCTTCTCCAAACCCTAAGCAGACCTCTGAGCACACCCTCACCAGACCCTTCAGAGAACTCTCCCCAGACCCCTGAGCAGACCTTCCCCAGACCCTCAGCAGACCCTTGAACAGATCCTTCCCAGACCCCTCACCAGACCCTCAGCAAACCCACACCAGACCCTCACGAGGTCCCTGAGCAGACCCTCACCAGAACATTAGTAGACCTTCTCCAGACCCTTGCCAGACTCCCGAGCACCCCCTCAGCAGACCCTTCAGAGAACCCTCAGCAGACCCCCGGAGCAGACCCTCACCATGCTGCAGTTGCTGCTGAGGGACATGCACTTCTTGTCGTCACACCACTGGCAGCCGTTGGTGTTGGCGGTGCAGCTGGCGCAGTCCGTGTTCTTGTAGCACCTGTCATCTGCTGGCGCTGAGGAGGGAACGTGACAGGAGGTTTTATCCCACGATGCCGTGTAACATGACTGACAACAGGGCGGAGCTGACCGTAGCTCTGGGTGTGGCAGGCTTACCAGATTTGTTGGGGCAGTGGGCGCGGGACAGGCTGCTGCTGGCGTGCGCAGTCTCCCATGACACACAATAACCCCGGTCCCACACACAACTGATGCCTTGTACCGCGCTGGTGCACTGCTCCTGGGTGTGGAAAGCCTCGCAGCTCGGGGGTTTGTACACCAAGATGTCGTTCAGGAGGACGCTGGAGAACCCGCCAAATATGAACATAGACCTGATGGGGGGAAATCAGCCACCATTACAATGTGGAAATGCAAGTGGATTCTAACACAAAAAGATTCATTTTATGAAAGGATTCTTTACAGTCAGAGCAGTAAGATAAACTGTAGAGATATTTACCAATGGGTCAGATCCACTTATAAAATAGAAAAGCAATGTCAAGGACCTGACAGTAAAGAAAATATCTAGTAATGTCTTTCCCCATCAGGAGAGGATTGTTTGAGACAAAAATAGACAAAGCCTTAATGTTTTGGACTATACATGTCAGAGGTAAAACAGCCGAGCTCAAAAACATGGGGAGGTTACATGAAAATGACAACTAGGAGCTCAACAAAAAAGGTCATCTAAAAAAAGGATTTTTTACAGTAAGAGCAGTAAGGAAGGAAACAATAAAACCAGATTTTGTATACACTTTCACAACATTGGTTGGACATTCTCCTACAAAAGAAACACTCCCAGTCCAGATGATAACAATGATAATATCGGATGCAGAAAGTTGTTCCATTGTAGGAAAGGCTTCTATACACTCTGTGACTAAGCACAATGAGATCTCCTGGACTAAGCACAATGAGATCTCCTGGACTAAGCACAATGAGATCTCCTGGACTAAGCACAATGAGATCTCCTGGACTAAGCACAATGAGATCTCCTGGACTAAGCACAATGAGATCTCCTGGACTAAGCACAATGCTATCTCCTGGACTAAGCACAATGAGATCTCCTGGACTAAGCACAATGAGATCTCCTGGACTAAGCACAATGAGATCTCCTGGACTAAGCACAATGAGATCTCCTGGACTAAGCACAATGAGATCTCCTGGACTAAGCACAGTGATATCTCCTGGACTAAGCACAGTGATATCTCCTGGACTAAGCACAGTAACATAGTAACATAGTAACATAGTAACATAGTAACATAGTTAGTAAGGCCGAAAAAAGACATTTGTCCATCCAGTTCAGCCTATATTCCATCATAATAAATCCCCAGATCTACGTCCTTCTACAGAACCTAATTGTATGATACAATATTGTTCTGCTCCAGGAAGACATCCAGGCCTTTCTTGAACCCCTCGACTGAGTTCGCCATCACCACCTCTTCAGGCAAGCAATTCAAAGTCCAGTGATATCTCCTGGACTAAGCACAGTGATATCTCCTGGACTAAGCACAGTGATATCTCCTGGACTAAGCACAATGATATCTCCTGGCTTCTGTTGTATCATTGCAGCGGATTAGATCACATAGTTGAACTCTTGAATGTTATTGTTTCAAAGATTCTTTACTGTAAGAGGAGTAACCGATGGATGTTACACTGTAGATGCATTCAAAAAGGGTTGGGTGTGATTCTTTACCACATACGAGCTTAATGAGGTTTTAATAAGACTACCATATAGAAATATCTGACTAACATTAAACTGATGAGAGGGATTCTTTACTGTTACAGGAATGTCAGTCACATTTTATTTGTATGTGAAGCATGAAATCTTACCCATTACTGACTACAGCAGAGTGGCCAAACCGGTTGACATCTCGGTGCAGATTTGGCTTCTGCAAAACTTTCCACTCGTCACAAGCTGAAGAGAAAAGAAAAAGAGAAGATCAAAGACACGAACAGATCAAGTGGCGACAGAAGAGGATTGGTCCAACAGGGACACCAGAGCTTCTACACTGGCTCCAAGAACCGGGCTGAAAAGAAGGCAAAGAAAGAAGACTGAGCCAGGAAATTACAGGCCAGTGAGCCTTATTTCTATACCAGGCAAGATCTGGGAACAAATTATTAAACAGCGTGCATGTAAGTACTTGGATAAGAATACAGTAATTAACCAGAGTCAGCATGGGTTTGTAGAAAACAAGTCATGCTAGACTAATCTAATTTCCTGCTATGATGGAATCACTGACTGGGTGGATCAGGGAAATGTGGTAGATATAGTATATCTCAACTTCAACAAAGCATTTGATAAAGTATCTCATACTATCCTTATTGAGAAAATGACCAAGTATGGGATTGACAAGGCTACGGTTAGGTGGATTCATAACTGGCTCAGTGATCGTACTCAAAAAGTAGTAATAAATGGTTGCACATCCAAGAGGAAGAGAGTTTCATTTGGGCTACCTCATGGCTCTGTCCTGGCACCTGTGTTACAAGTGTGCTACCACAAGGCTCTGTGCTGACCCCACTGTTAACATTTTTATAAATGATCTAAATAAGGGAAGTGAAGATAAACTACCGTAATCAAATTTGCAGGTGATGCAAAGCTATGAGGGATAGCTAACACTAGAGAAGACAGAGAAAGAATTCAGAAGAACCTAGATAAGCCTGAACAATGGGCAGCGACTAATAGAATGGTAATTAAAAGGGAGAAATGCAAGATTCTACATCTGAGCGAGAAAAATGAAAATTACATCTACAGAATGGGAGGAATAGAACTAAGCAACAGCACGTATGAAAAAGACTTGGGTATAGTAATAGATCACAGACTGCACATGAGTCAACAGTGCGATGCAGCAGCAAAAAAGGCAAATACAGTTCTAGGATGTATTAAGAGAAGCATAGAGTTTAGATCGTGTGAAGTGATTCTCCCCTCTACTCCTCCTTGGTCAGGTCTCATCTGGAATACTGGGTCCAGTTCTGGGCACCACATTATATAAAAGACCTTGAAAAACTGGAGCAAGTTCAGGGAAGAGTTACCAGGATGGTGAGCGGACTGCAAAGTATGTCCTATGAGAAACAGTTAAAGGATCTGTGAATGTTTAGCTGCAAAAAAAGAAGGATAAGAGGAGACTTCATAGCTGTCTACAAATATCTGAAGGGCTGTCACAGTGTAGAGGGATCATCATTATTCTCATTTACACATAGAAACACGAGAAGCAATGGGATGAAAGGAAAGGGAGAAGAGACAGGTCAGATATTAGAAATGGAAGTCTTCAAACAGAGGCTGGACAGACATCTGTCTGAGATGGTTCAGTGACTCCTGCATTGAGCAGGGGTTGGACACGAAGACCCTGGAGGTCCCATACAACTCTAATATTCTAGGATTCTTTGAGGACAGATGACAATCTATTACTCCCTGTTATCAGCCATTACTGGGGGAGGGGGGGAGACTGTAGGACAGGAGATTACAATCTATTACTCCCTGTTATCAGCCATTACTGGGGGAGGAGACTGTAGGACAGGAGATTACCATCTATTACTCCCTGTTATCAGCCATTACTGGGGGAGGGGGGGAGACTGTAGGACAGGAGACTACAATCTATTACTCCCTGTTATCAGCCATTACTGGGGGAGGAGACTGTAGGACAGGAGACTACAATCTATTACTCCCTGTTATCAGCCATTACTGGGGGAGGAGACTGTAGGACAGGAGACCGCAATCTATTACTCCCTGTTATCAGCCATTACTGGGGGAGGAGACTGTAGGACAGGAGACTACAATCTATTACTCCCTGTTATCAGCCATTACTGGGGGGGGGGGGGGAGACTGTAGGACAGGAGACTACAATCTATTACTCCCTGTTATCAGCTATTACTGGGGAGGAGACTGTAGGACAGGAGACTACAATCTATTACTCCCTGTTATCAGCCATTACTGGGGGGGGGGGGGGGGGGGGGAGACTGTAGGACAGGAGACTACAATCTATTACTCCCTGTTATCAGCCATTACTGGGGGGGGGGGGGGGAGACTGTAGGACGGGAGACTACAATCTATTACTCCCTGTTATCAGCCATTACTGGGGGGGGGGGGGGGAGACTGTAGGACAGGAGACTACAATCTATTACTCCCTGTTATCAGCTATTACTGGGGAGGAGACTGTAGGACAGGAGACCACAATCTATTACTCCCTGTTATCAGCCATTACTGGGGGGGGGGGGGGGGGGGGAGACTGTAGGACAGGAGACTACAATCTATTACTCCCTGTTATCAGCCATTACTGGGGGGGGGGGGGAGACTGTAGGACAGGAGACTACAATCTATTACTCCCTGTTATCAGCCATTACTGGGGGGGGGGGGGGAGACTGTAGGACAGGAGACTACAATCTATTACTCCCTGTTATCAGCCATTACTGGGGGAGGAGACTGTAGGACAGGAGACTACAATCTATTACTCCCTGTTATCAGCCATTACTGGGGGAGGAGACTACAATCTATTAATCCCTGTTATCAGCCATTACTGGGGGGAGACTACAGTCTATTACTCCCTGTTATCAGCCATTACTGGGGAGGAGACTACAATCTATTACTCCCTGATATCAGCCATTACTGGGGAGGAGACTACAATCTATTACTCCCTGTTATCAGCCATTACTGGGGAGGAGACTACAATCTATTACTCCCTGTTATCAGCCATTACTGGGGGAGGAGACTACAATCTATTACTCCCTGTTATCAGCCATTACTGGGGGAGGAGACTGTAGGACAGGAGACTACAATCTATTACTCCCTGTTATCAGCCATTACTGGGGGGGGGGGGGGGGGGGGAGACTGTAGGACAGGAGACTACAATCTATTACTCCCTGTTATCAGCCATTACTGGGGGAGGAGACTGTAGGACAGGAGACTACAATCTATTACTCCCTGTTATCAGCCACTACTGGGGGGGGGGGGGGGGGAGACTGTAGGACAGGAGACCACAATCTATTACTCCCTGTTATCAGCCATTACTGGGGGGGGGGGGGGGAGACTGTAGGACAGGAGACCACAATCTATTACTCCCTGTTATCAGCCATTACTGGGGAGGTGACTGTAGGACAGGACACTACAATCGCTTTATCATGGGGGCCATGACTACAGAATATGAGGACCATCATGGCCGCCACAACACTGGGGCACAGAGATTACTGAACGCCCCACGGTCTCAGTTCTGTGTGCTGCGGATTCACGGACATCAAAGGATTAATATTTTTTGAAGATACAATTATCGCTCATCAGAGTGCATTATTCAGCGACGGTTGGCGGTGGTGTTTACCTTGCGATGGTCGCCGCTCTGAAATCAGCGTCTTTTATTCCGCGGAATCATTCTCTAAATAGAAGTTTTATGTTCATTAGAAGTCCATTAATGTTAAGAACTAATGAAGGTTCTGGGGATGAGAGAGGGAATTGATTGTATCAATCTGTGAGAATTGTCCGTGCGGCAGCCGTCCCCGGGATTCCCTGGACAGACAAGCTCTCTGTGGTTCCTCCAATCCGATGCTGATCTGTGCCGGATTATCAGATGTCCTGGATTATGTAACGCCCATGAAAGTCATACGTCAGATTATAGGAAATGGATCTGCTCAGGATTCATCAAAGTGACTCCAACTCCAAGAATCCATCTAATGGAGAGCAGAGGATGGAGGGGAGGAGGGGGATGCAGCTGCAGCAGTGCAGGAGCTGATTGGTTCTGACATCACAACAGAAAGTGCGGAGAGGTTCGTCACAATGTATCAGTGCAGTTCAGACCCCGGTTACATGTTTTTCCGTGGTGCCATGACCTTCGGATAATGGTGATGCCCAGAAATTAAATTCTTCTTGCAGGTAAAACTGAGGATCCATAGTGAAGTCAATCTCCATGGTGAAGGCAATGCACACAGCTGCCTTGAAGACCGGTCGTTACAATGTATCAGACCGGAATCCAGGTTCTTTATGTCAGAGACCGGATACAATTGTGACAAAACTAACCCTCCATGGCCAGCACAAGGTGTAAGAGCATGCCCCATTCACTGACAGCAAGCAGAGATGCTGAGAACGCAGAGGAAGTGAAACAAAACCTTTATTACACTTCTATTGTAACCATCGTGGCCCCAGGACGCGGCTCTACGTGTCCTGTCCACACAGCGGTCCTGGCATCAGTCCTGGCACCCGGGGGGCCGATGCCTCCGCTCCACCCGCCGTCCATGGGCACAGTACATTATAACAGATGGCTGCGCACCTGACAATCTGCTGGATGCCGCCGAGCGCCGGAGATAAACAACGACCACAGCCAACGTTCCCACAGACGCCAAGCGGACAAGGTCAGAGTAATGGCGGCACCAGCAGCAGCGAGGGCGAGGAGAGTGGCCACCGCCGAGGAGCCCGGGGAGGGCACTACCTAAATAATAAGAAATACCAGGAAGATGCCCAACTACAGAGCATGAGAAATATCATGGCCGCTCAGCCGTATGACGGGCGTAGGAAATCCTCTATGATTCGCAGTTATCAGCCGCTGGACGCTCCCGTGCAACATGCTCAGAGGGTCCTGATCCTGGGGGGCGCAGCGCTGGCTGCGGGGGGCCGGGAACTGCAACTCATTGACTTCAGTGTCCAGTGAAACATGAGCACAAGATTGATCAGCGCCGCCGTCTCCACCGAGGACCGCGGCATCACGTCCCCCCATAATCAGACCCCCAGGACACAAAACCGAGGGGCCGACTGCAGCCAGCACAGCGCAAACGTGACAGGCAGGGACCGAAAAAGGCTGCACAGAAAGAAGAACGTGGCCGGGAATGGAAGGGTTAATAGTTTATATTTATCAAAAGTAACAAAGATCCACCATGGAATCAGGAGGAGTCTGATCAGCCATCAAGAGCGAGGAGTCCGGGGGTGAGGACCGGCCCGGACCCCCAACTCACATCAGCCCGCCTGTCTGGGCTCACAGGAAGGATCCAAGATGTCCGGAGCCCCCGCCGGCCGAGAGCCTCCGTAACCAGTGTACAAGTGAGGAGAAGGGATGGAGGCGACGGGCGGAACCAGATACTGATGATGGAGGTGACGGGCGGAACCAGATACTGATGATGGAGGAGACGGGCGGTCACCAGATACTGATGATGGAGGAGACGGGCGGTCACCAGATACTGATGGAGGCGACGGGCGGTCACCAGATACTGATGATGGAGGAGACGGGCGGAACCAGATACTGATGATGGAGGAGACGGGCGGTCACCAGATACTGATGATGGAGGTGATGGGCGGTCACCAGATACTGATGATGGAGGAGACGGGCGCTCACCAGATACTGATGATGGAGGAGACGGGCGATCACCAGATACTGATGATGGAGGAGACGGGCGGTCACCAGATACTGATGATGGAGGAGACGGGCGGTCACCAGATACTGATGATGGAGGAGACGGGCGGTCACCAGATACTGATGGAGGCGACGGGCGGTCACCAGATACTGATGATGGAGGAGACGGGCGGTCACCAGATACTGATGATGGAGGAGACGGGCGGTCACCAGATACTGATGATGGAGGAGACGGGCGGTCACCAGATACTGATGATGGAGGAGACGGGCGGTCACCAGATACTGATGATGGAGGGGACGGGCGGTCACCAGATACTGATGATGGAGGTGACGGGCGGTCACCAGATACTGATGATGGAGGTGACGGGCGGTCACCAGATACTGATGATGGAGGAGACGGGCGCTCACCAGATACTGATGATGGAGGTGACGGGAGGTCACCAGATACTGATGATGGAGGAGACGGGCGGTCACCAGATACTGATGATGGAGGAGACGGGCGGTCACCAGATACTGATGATGGAGGAGACGGGCGGTCACCAGATACTGATGATGGAGGTGACGGGCGGTCACCAGATACTGATGATGGAGGAGACGGGCGGTCACCAGATACTGATGATGGAGGAGACGGGCGGTCACCAGATACTGATGATGGAGGTGACGGGCGGTCACCAGATACTGATGATGGAGGGGACGGGCGGTCACCAGATACTGATGATGGAGGAGACGGGCAGTCACCAGATACTGATGATGGAGGAGACGGGCGGTCACCAGATACTGATGATGGAGGGGACGGGCGGTCACCAGATACTGATGATGGAGGTGACGGGCGGTCACCAGATACTGATGATGGAGGTGACGGGCGGTCACCAGATACTGATGATGGAGGAGACGGGCGCTCACCAGATACTGATGATGGAGGTGACGGGAGGTCACCAGATACTGATGATGGAGGAGACGGGCGGTCACCAGATACTGATGATGGAGGAGACGGGCGGTCACCAGATACTGATGATGGAGGAGACGGGCGGTCACCAGATACTGATGATGGAGGTGACGGGCGGTCACCAGATACTGATGATGGAGGAGACGGGCGGTCACCAGATACTGATGATGGAGGAGACGGGCGGTCACCAGATACTGATGATGGAGGAGACGGGCGGTCACCAGATACTGATGATGGAGGTGACGGGCGGTCACCAGATACTGATGATGGAGGTGACGGGCGGTCACCAGATACTGATGATGGAGGAGACGGGCGGTCACCAGATACTGATGATGGAGGAGACGGGCGGTCACCAGATACTGATGATGGAGGTGACGGGCGGTCACCAGATACTGATGATGGAGGAGACGGGCGGTCACCAGATACTGATGATGGAGGTGACGGGCGGTCACCAGATACTGATGATGGAGGTGACGGGCGGTCACCAGATACTGATGATGGAGGAGACGGGCGGTCACCAGATACTGATGATGGAGGAGACGGGCGGTCACCAGATACTGATGATGGAGGTGACGGGCGGTCACCAGATACTGATGGAGGAGGAGACGGGCGGTCACCAGATACTGATGATGGAGGAGACGGGCGGTCACCAGATACTGATGATGGAGGTGACGGGCGGTCACCAGATACTGATGATGGAGGAGACGGGCGGTCACCAGATACTGATGATGGAGGAGACGGGAGGTTACCAGATACTGATGATGGAGGAGACGGGCGGTCACCAGATACTGATGATGGAGGAGACGAGCGATCACCAGATACTGATGATGGAGGTGACGGGCGGTCACCAGATACTGATGATGGAGGAGACGGGAGGTCACCAGATACTGATGATGGAGGAGACGGGCGGTCACCAGATACTGATGATGGAGGGGACGGGCGGTCACCAGATACTGATGATGGAGGAGACGAGCGATCACCAGATACTGATGATGGAGGAGACGAGCGATCACCAGATACTGATGATGGAGGAGACGGGCGCTCACCAGATACTGATGATGGAGGAGACGGGCGCTCACCAGATACTGATGATGGAGGAGACGGGCGCTCACCAGATACTGATGATGGAGGTGACGGGCGGTCACCAGATACTGATGATGGAGGTGACGGGCGGTCACCAGATACTGATGATGGAGGAGACGGGCGCTCACCAGATACTGATGATGGAGGTGACGGGCGGTCACCAGATACTGATGATGGAGGAGACGGGCGGTCACCAGATACTGATGATGGAGGTGACGGGCGGTCACCAGATACTGATGATGGAGGGGACGGACGGTCACCAGATACTGATGATGGAGGTGACGGGCGGTCACCAGATACTTATGATGGAGGAGACGGGCGGTCACCAGATACTGATGATGGAGGAGACGGGCGGTCACCAGATACTGATGATGGAGGAGACGGGCGGTCACCAGATACTGATGATGGAGGAGACGGGCGGTCACCAGATACTGATGATGGAGGAGACGGGCGGTCACCAGATACTGATGATGGAGGTGACGGGCGGTCACCAGATACTGATGATGGAGGTGACGGGCGGTCACCAGATACTGATGATGGAGGTGACGGGCGGTCACCAGATACTGATGATGGAGGTGACGGGCGGTCACCAGATACTGATGATGGAGGTGACGGGCGGTCACCAGATACTGATGATGGAGGTGACGGGCGGTCACCAGATACTGATGATGGAGGTGACGGGCGGTCACCAGATACTGATGATGGAGGTGACGGGCGGTCACCAGATACGGATGATGGAGGTGACGGGCGGTCACCAGATACTGATGATGGAGGTGATGGGCAGTCACCAGATACTGATATTACTCTTTTCTTCTTTTCTGCAGTTACATAGGACTGCAGGTAACATCCACTCCTGTGCTGTACATTTAACCCCTCGCTCGTTGTCCTTGTTCTGGTCTCGTACAGTCCGTATTCGCTGTACGTTGCTGCTTCTTCGGATCTTCTTGGTGATAAATCGCCGGTGATTTACAGCCATTTTCCCAGCGAGCGCCATTCTTACTAATGAGGGATCAGCCGTGTTCATTACTCTGCTCCTGCCCCAAAACGCTTGTAAAGTATTTTACAAGCGTAGATGAAGATGAAGTGATGAGTAAATGTCCGCTCTGCAGGATAACACATCCAGCCACCATTTATGACACTCCAGTCACCTCCAGAGCTGCAAATACTCTGCAGGAACAGCCCCCACTCATGGGTAAAGCTGCAGTGTGGGAACAGTGGTCTCTGCACTGGGAGTAGTGGTCATCACTCGGCTGCTGTTTTAGCGACAGTGCGGATAGATTCCAAACATCAGTCAGCAGAATTGTCAGCGCAGCTCTGGATGTGAGTGGAGTCGAGGACCCCAGATAGCGGCATCAGGTTGTTGTACTTTTGCTCCTCTCTGTTCCTCGCGTGTCCGGGGTGACCTCCGCTGTACGCGCCGCGTTCTTCGCTGCGATCACCTGGGGCTGTGACCGCGGGTTTTATTTCACCTTGTGCATCAATCAAACTCTCGTGATGAGAACGTTCCCTGACAGTCGGCACCTGTCGGCCCGAGAGCGACATCTGTTGCGGTGATGTCCTCCTGGCCGCTTTCCACCGCACATAACACGGTCAGCGTTACTCGCGCTCCAGCGATGCCTCCGTCCAATTTCAGAGTGATCGCCATTGTTCTTAAAGGGACGGCAAGGATGTGAGATCATGGGTCTACCCCCGGCCTGACATGCAGACAGGACCGGCAATATCTCCCTGACACGACTCGCAGGCTTCTCCAGGCCGCGGTGTGCCACATCTCGTTATGTAGAATTACGACCCCGCGTTACCCCCGACTCTGGAACACGGGGCCGCAGACTGGACGGCGCTTACAGGGGGACACGTTCCCCTTTAAAGCTCGTTCCAACCATTTTTAAGATTTTTTTTCTAAAAGAGGCCTAGAAAAATATTTGGTGGAAAAATAATAGTGCAGCCGATTGCTCTGCAGCGGATCCTGAAAGAAATAAAAAAAATAAAAAAAACTGCAAGCCAAGCAACAGACTACAGGGAAAAAGGTAATAATGATCATAATATTTATAGATCAGTCGGAAAACAGAGAGGATGGGTAGGTGGTAGACGGATGAGGAGATATAGGGCGGTGCAGCACTGTGGAGAGGACGGGTAGGTGGTAGACAGATGAGGAGGAGATGTAGGGCGGTGCAGCACTGTGGAGAGGACGGGTAGGATGGTAGACAGATCAGGAGGAGATGTAGGGTAGTGCAGCACTGTGGAGAGGATGGGTAGGATGGTAGACAGATGAGGAAGAGATGTAGGGTGGTGCAGCACTGGAGAGGACGGGTAGGATGGTAGACAGATGAGGAGGAGATGTAGGGTGGTGCAGCACTGTGGAGAGGATGGGTAGGATGGTAGACAGATGAGGAAGAGATGTAGGGTGGTGCAGCACTGGAGAGGACGGGTAGGATGGTAGACAGATGAGGAAGAGATGTAGGGTGGTGCAGCACTGGAGAGGACGGGTAGGATGGTAGACAGATGAGGAGGAGATGTAGGGTGGTGCAGCACTGTGGAGAGGACGGGTAGGGTGGTAGACATGAGGAGGAGATGGAGGGCTGTGCAGAACTGTGGAGAAGGAAAAGTGATTGACAGATAAGGAGGAGATGTAGGGTGCTGCAGCACTGTGGAGAGCACGGGTAGGGTTGTAGAGATGAGGAGGAGATGTAGGGTGGTGCAGCACTGTGGAGAGGACGGGTAGGATGGTAGACAGATGAGGAAGAGATGTAGGGTGGTGCAGCACTGTGGAGAGGATGGGTAGGATGGTAGACAGATGAGGAAGAGATGTAGGGTGGTGCATCACTGTGGAGAGGATGGGTAGGATGGTAGACAGATGAGGAAGAGATGTAGGGCGGTGCAGCACTGTGGAGAGGACGGGTAGGTGGTAGACAGATCAGGAGGAGATGTAGGGCAGTGCAGCACTGTGGAGAGGACGGGTAGGATGGTAGAGATGAGGAGGAGATGTAGGGCGGTGCAGCACTGTGGAGAGGACGGGTAGGATGGTAGACAGATGAGGAAGAGATGTAGGGTGGTGCAGCACTGTGGAGAGGATGGGTAGGATGGTAGACAGATGAGGAAGAGATGTAGGGCGGTGCAGCACTGTGGAGAGGATGGGTAGGATGGTAGACAGATGAGGAAGAGATGTAGGGTGGTGCAGCACTGTGGAGAGGATGGGTAGGATGGTAGACAGATGAGGAAGAGATGTAGGGTGGTGCAGCACTGTGGAGAGGACAGGTAGGATGGTAGACAGATGAGGAGGAGATGTAGGGTGGTGCAGCACTGGAGAGGACAGGTAGGGTGGTAGACAGAGGAGGAGGAGATGTAGGGTGGTGCAGCACTGTGTCTACCACCTACCCGTCCTCTCCACAGTGCTGCACCACCCTACATCTCCTCCTCATCTCTGCCTACCACCTACCCGTCCTCTCCAGAGATGAGGAGATGTAGGGTGGTGCAGCACTGTGGAGAAGACAGAGTGGTAGACAGATAAAGAGGAGATGGAGGGCGGTACAGTACTGAGGAGAGGACGGGTAGGTTGGTAGGCAGATGAGATGTAGAGTGGTGCAGCATTGTGGAGAGGACAGGTAGGGTGGTAGAGATGATGAGGAGATGTAGGGTGGTGCAGCACTGTGGAGAGGACGGGTAGGGTGGTAGACATGAGGAGGAGATGGAGGGCTGTGCAGAACTGTGGAGAAGAAGGAAAAGTGATTGACAGATAAGGAGGAGATGTAGGGCGGTGCAGCACTGTGGAGAGGATGGGTAAGTGATAGAGATGAGGAGGAGATGTACGGTGGTGCAGCACTGTGGAGAGGACGGGTAGGGTTGTAGAGATGAGGAGGAGATGTAAAGTGGTGCAGCACTGTGGAGAGGACGGGTAGGATGGTAGACAGATGAGGAGGAGATGTAGGGTGGTGCAGCACTGTGGAGAGGACAGGTAGGATGGTAGACAGATGAGGAGGAGATGTAGGGCGGTGCAGCACTGTGGAGAGGATGGGTGGGGTGGTAGGCTCAAACTCTTGCAAGGGTATGCGCACATCGCATCTTTTTAAGGCAGATTCTGTCTGGATTCTACTGGAAAAATCTCCACAAAAGCATTGCATAAAATCAGCACAGTGCACAGCAGTGTAAAATGTCTGCGCTCATGTCCCAGCTCATGTGGCCTCTTTTCACTACTTCATGCTTAGGAAACTTCCATGCGGTTAATAGAAATAGCAGAAAGGAGAAGATGCCAGTGGTGGAGCTGCCACAGAAATGATGACACCACCGCCGGAGCAGCCATTACAGAAAGTTCGTCCTATAGATGGCGTGTGCACACGGATGCGGCGTCGGGGGGGTTTTGGCGTCGGCAGCCGTGCGGTCGGACAGAGGTTTCCTGCAGGATCAGCTTCACACCACCGACCACGTTCTTTCTTCTATCAGCCGTGGATTTGACTTGTCTTGGAAGAGTTTTACAAACAGTTTTTGATGGCGATTAGGGGAAGGATCAGTTCCAAAAAACCTAAAAATGTCAGTGTGAACACAGCCTGATGCTCCCTCATAACCTGCAGCTCGTGAAAAGAGGATGATGGGAGTAGTAACTTTCAGGGCACCGACCCCCCACACTATAGGGAGCGTCCCCACATTCAGAGGCATGAGCCTGCACTGCATTGTTACGTGATGCCCCCTGGTGGACTGGTGTAGAATGCAGCCCCTACTTTTCACCAGCCGTATAAATAGACATTTCCCCTTTAAGAGGAATCGGCGTTTCCGTATTTTTCTTGCTTCTATTTTTTGCTGGGACACAACATACTGCTTCTGCCGCTCTCCTTTCATCGGGAAGCGATGGCGACTTATTAAATCTAATCCATCTATTTAGCGCCGTTCTGGTGGCGGCCGATGATTCATTCTGTAAACAGTCGCAGTCCCATGTAACGATTCGCTGGTAAATGAGCCCTGCTTTTCCCGGACACAATGGCGCGGAGGTAAAGTGGCTTCATCTGTGAACATAACAATCCGGGCGGCTTTGTGCTCCGGGATGAATGGCGCTTGTAAAATGAGGGCGGCTCCGCGGAGCTAATGGGATGAAGCGCTCCGCTATCGGAGGAGTGCGCGGGGAACGAGGCTTTCACTTGGCGCTGATTGCCGCGGACGCTCCGACACCTGACGGCGGCTCGGCTCGCCAATCCCAGCTAATCAAGCCTCCCATTAATGGCGGCGGAGTGCTCGCTGAACACGGTCATTACCGATCGGAGCCGGAGAAAAGCTCCTAATAATGGAGAGGAGGAAGCGGCACAATAGTGCGGAGCCGAAAGCCGCGCGCAAAACAGCAGCTCGCTGCTTCCTCGGGCGCAAGAGGGATGTGTGGCGTCATTTACTATCAACAGAAAGGAGCAGGAAATCAACAGCCCCATTGTCTGAGAGCATCCATTACTGCCCCCGCCATCGTGAGAAACGGGGCCACCAAGTGGCCGATCAACAGCCAATCCCACAGCTGCAATTGTAGGGTCCAGAGCCGAGCGATGAATTATAGCCCTCCAGTCACCTCCAGAGCTGCACTCACTCTGCTCTTATATTCTTACATCATGTCTTATCCTCCAGTCACCTCCAGAGCTGCGGTCACTGTTCTGCTCCTACACCAGGGCTTCACCACTGTTTTTCGGCGCTGTCGCCGCGGTCTAACCCCCGTTGTTATACATGGAGCGCAGGGTCCTTACAGCTATGGAGACGACTGACTTCCTGCGGTGATAAATGTGCGGCGCTCGGTCATCTGAGGGACGGGGAAACATATTGGGAAGACACTAACCCTGCGGAGCAGAACTCACAAGACCCCCATCACTGTTCCTGCAGAACTCCTGTAATCCGGCACTGATAAGCCCAATAGCTGCAGGCAGCACTTGTTACACCTGTCCGATAATCCGGAGCCGGACTGGCCACAGAGATACCGGATTAAAGGAATGATGAGCTCGGGGAAAGGGTTAATTCTGGCCCTGCTAATCTGGGGCCCGGGGCACTCACCGATGTCGTAGGCCAGGAAGTCAGCGGAGAAGCACTTGGCGCCGTTGCTCAGGGACGTGTCGTTGTGCGTATTCCCACCAAACACCAGCATGGCGCCGCTGATCAGCACCGAGGAGTGCAGGTACCGCGACAGAGCGCTCTCCTTCAGGATCATCCTGGAAAAGAGGGAGAAGTCAGAGGTAACCACAGACATAACACCACGTCCTCAAGATCTCTGCTCCGGCACTGAATGCAGCCTCGGCCCGGAGGCCGGAACCTGTCCTGATCCAACACCGCACAGCTTGGGGTTTGTTACAGTGTTCCAGAGAGCTACACACAGCACGAGCGCACCTCTCCCCTTGTTACTATTCTATTGTTCATCCATCACCCCCAGAGCAGCATTCCTAATTCTTCTATTACATACTTCCCATCACCTCCTGAGCAGTATTCTTTATTCTACTGTTACAAATCTTTTCTCACCTTCATAGCAGCATTCTTTTCTTAATTCTGTTACAGATCTTGTCACCTCCAGAGCAGCATTCTTAATTCTACTGTTACAGATCTTCGGTCACCTCCAGAGCAGCATTCTTAATTCTCATGTTACAGATCTTCTCTCACCTCCAGAGCAGCATTCTTAATTCTCATGTTACAGATCTTCTGTCACCTCCAGAGCAGCATTCTTAATTCTCATGTTACAGATCTTCTGTCACCTCCAGAGTAGCATTCTTAATTCTCATGTTACAGATCTTCTGTCACCTCCAGAGCAGCATTCTTAATTCTCATGTTACAGATCTTCTGTCACCTCCAGAGCAGCATTCTTAATTCTCCGGTTACAGATCGTCACCTCCAGAGCAGCATTCTTAATTCTCCAGTTACAGATCTTCTGTCACCTCCAGAGCAGCATTCTTAATTCTCCGGTTACAGATCTTCGGTCATCTCCAGAGCAGCATTCTTAATTCTCCAGTTACAGATCTTCTGTCACCTCCAGAGCAGCATTCTTAATTCTCCGGTTACAGATCTTCTGTCACCTCCAGAGCAGCATTCTTAATTCTCCGGTTACAGATCTTCTGTCACCTCCAGAGCAGCATTCTTAATTCTCCGGTTACAGATCGTCACCTCCAGAGCAGCATTCTTAATTCTCCAGTTACAGATCTTCTGTCACCTCCAGAGCAGCATTCTTAATTCTCATGTTATAGATCTTCTGTCACCTCCAGAGCAGCATTCTTAATTCTCATGTTACAGATCTTCTGTCACCTCCAGAGCAGCTGTTCCTGTTACGAGTGTGGAGTTCTGCATAGATAACAGGGACGCCGTCACCATTGTCCCCTTCCACACTCTGGACCTGCAGGGATGCCGTCACTAGCCGCAGCTACTGAGGATTATTTGGAGAGGACAGTAACAAACCCTCAGCTGTGAGAAGTAACAGGGCAGTTGGGGTGCTCACTTCCCATTCACTGACAACAAGCAGAAACGTTGAAATCTTAAGTCCAAACCTGCAGCTTCTGCGTGTGAGATGTGAGGATGCTGTGACCCCGGAGGAGACGCCGTGAGGCCGCGGACCCGTCACCGTACGGAAAACCGTAAACCGCAACCAAGAAGGTCAAACTATAAGGAGACACTGAGTGTGGAAAGGTCGGCGTGCCCGGGGCCGGAGGTGCCCTTTCTGGGGTAACAGATTTGCTTAATTCTCGCCCCGCGGTGGACGCACGTTACACTGTGGCTTATGAATAAACCTTCGGTCAGTGAGCGCTGCTCCGGGGGTTAATCGTCCAGGAGTCCTGCACCAAATGAGCAGGGAACATGCCGCACAATCTGCAGATGACCAGCGGTGCGGCACCTTTAAGCCTGCGCCCTGCAACCGCTTCTTAAAGGGGAAGTGCACCCTTACACATCATGAAGCAGAGGAAAATCCAAGCTGAGGCCCCCAGACACTATCCCCCTCCCCCAGTAGTCGGACCCCCGGTCAGGTGGGGGTGTCGTGGCCTCTCTAAGCACAAATTAAACCAGTGATTGAGAATGTAGCGAGAGACGGAGAGTAATCAAAGAGGCGCTGGGAAGAAAAGGTCAATGTGAGCGGCGTGAAGCGCTGCGGACAGTCGTCCCGTCAGGATCCGCGGGATCAGGAGCTTACGGCCGTGTTTGTGCAATCTAATCCCAAGTCTGCCAAGCAAAGCGCAGATGTGAGCCTGCTTAACCCCCGCGCTGCTGGACCACGGCACAGCTGGAACTTAAAGGGATCCTGCCACATTGAGCGGGGGCAGCGGAGACGGGTCATGTACAGGAAGAAAGGATTCAATCGTATGAAATCTCTGCTCCTTCTGTGCCCAGGAGTCCAGGGGGCGGGCAGAAGTAGCTGTCAGTCACTGAGCAGGACCGCCCACTGGACTCCTAAACGTTAACACGCCGCCTGCAGAAAGCCCCACATGCTTTAAGAGCAGCAGCAAGGTGACAACCAGACCCCAGAGGGGGGGGGTCACACAGCGAACAGAAGACGGCGGCGGCTTCCCCTGATCACGCCGCGCTCCCTCCATTAATACAGTATGGTCCGAGGTTCCCCGCAGCTTCCTAACGGACTCTACAATTGTCAGGACCTCTGCTAGCTGTCGGCCCTCAGGGGCCAAAAAACGGAACAGCCCACAGATCAGGATCAAGATCTTTTCTTACGTGAATGGATTTATTTTAGGCTACAATGTGTTTTTGTATTTGGTTTTCATTATTAATGTTGCAGCGTTTCCGCTCTACAACCGCCGTGCGGCGCTGACTATTGCTGGCTGCAGAATGAGTAAACTGTATGTCTGCCAGTGAGCTCCGTCTACAGCTGGTGACCCTGGTTGGTCCTTTCTGGGCTTCTCCCAGATTATTACCGCATCAAAGTGTGCCGCAAAATAAAGAGCCTGAAAAAAAGAATTTTAGCCCCAAACTCATACACTTAAGCAAAAAAAAAAATGTCCCCAAAAAGTGGACAACCCTAGTGTCCTATTCACACTTCTGAGGGTTTGTTACAATTTCATCCGGTCTACACAAACCCCTGTGATGTATGAACTCCAGACTAAAATACATCTCTGAACTGACACATTGTAACAAACTGTCGCTGTTTAAATCATCCAGACTGGATACATTGTAACAAACGCCCAGCTGTGAGGAATAGGAATGCATTGACAGTAATTACTGTGTATTGGAAACCTGACACACTGTAACAAACCATCCTGCAGCCTCCAAAGACCAAAATCACAAGACGCCGGCGCGCAGGTCGTTACACAGAATATCAGCTGACTACACTGTGCGCCAGGCAGTGGCCCAGGAGCTTGCACTCTATGCACCGTCCTGTGACTATGGGCCCAGGAGCTTGCACTCTATGCACCGTCCTGTGACTATGGGCCCAGGAGCTTGCACTCTATGCACCGTCCTGTGACTATGGGCCCAGGAGCTTGCACTCTATGCACCGTCCTGTGACTTTATGGGCCCAGGAGCTTGCACTCTATACACCGTCCTGTGACTATGGGCCCAGGAGCTTGCACTCTATGCACCGTCCTGTGACTTTATGGGCACAGGAGCTTGCACTCTATGCACCGTCCTGTGACTATGGGCCCAGGAGCTTGCACTCTATGCACCGTCCTGTGACTTTATGGGCACAGGAGCTTGCACTCTATGCACCGTCCTGTGACTTTATGGGCACAGGAGCTTGCACTCTATGCACCGTCCTGTGACTTTATGGGCCCAGGAGCTTGCACTCTATGCACCGTCCTGTGACTTTATGGGCCCAGGAGCTTGCACTCTATGCACCGTCCTGTGACTTTATGGGCCCAGGAGCTTGCACTCTATACACCGTCCTGTGACTATGGGCCCAGGAGCTTGCACTCTATGCACCGTCCTGTGACTATGGGCCCAGGAGCTTGCACTCTATGCACCGTCCTGTGACTATGGGCCCAGGAGCTTGCACTCTATGCACCGTCCTGTGACTTTATGGGCACAGGAGCTTGCACTCTATGCACCGTCCTGTGACTTTATGGGCCCAGGAGCTTGCACTCTATGCACCGTCCTGTGATTATGAACCCACCATGTCCTGATATTGACTTCGTATCGGTACAGGTCGTCCACAAGGCCGTACTTGTTCCCTGGCAGGGCCTTATATCCTCCATGCACGTACACAGACTTGGTGATGGGGTCATACACGCTGGTGTGGCCGTAACCTCCTTGTACAATGGCCCCCCGCGTCTCCGGCACCAGCCACGTGTTGGACCCTGAAAAATAGCCATAGAAAGGAAACAGTCAAGAAGGTGTTAGGAGTGAGGAAACCATCAGCAAGCAGGTGGAACCAGAGATTATAATCGTATAAACGGTTAGATTGGCCGCCTGCCGCGCAGCATTGAGGGTCTCGTGTTCCAGTTTTACAAGGATTACATGAAAATTTCAGTAAAACCAATGTGGCGTGACATGATCTGATAACCACCAAAAGACCACCAGGGATGACCCCATAAAGCTCATCACCACGCCAGACCCCAGAGTCGCCATCATTAACCCCTTCACTTTCCAGACCACCAGAGCTGTCCCCATTAACAGCTTCATCATCCCAAACCACAGACGAGATCATTAACTACCCTAGACCACAAGGGACGGCGATGGGGAAAAGCTACTGTGCCCTCTGCGGACCGGCGCTGTGCCTTCTGGGGCCCCATGCTGTGCCCTCTGTGGACCGGCGCTGTGCCCCTTGGCCCCGTGCTGTGCCTCCTGTGCCCCCATCCTGTGCCCTCTGTCGACTGGCGCTGTGGCCCCGTGCTGTGCCCCCTGTGGCCCCGTGCTGTGCCCCCTGCTGTGACCCCGTGCTTTGCCCCCTGTGGCCCCGTGCTGTGCCCCCTGTGGCCCCGTGCTGTGCCCCCTGCTGTGGCCCCGTGCTGTGCCCCCTGCTGTGGCCCCGTGCTGTGACCCCGTGCTGTGGCCCCGTGCTGTGCCCACTGTGGCCCCGTGCTGTGCCCACTGTGGCCCCGTGCTGTGCCCACTGTGGCCCCGTGCTGTGCCCTCTGTGGCCCCGTGCTGTGCCCTCTGTGGCCCCGTGCTGTGCCCTCTGTGGCCCCGTGCTGTGCCCACTGTGGCCCCGTGCTGTGCCCACTGTGGCCCCGTGCTGTGCCCACTGTGGCCCCGTGCTGTGCCCACTGTGGCCCCGTGCTGTGCCCACTGTGGCCCCGTGCTGTGCCCACTGTGGCCCCGTGCTGTGCCCTCTGTGGCCCCGTGCTGTGCCCTCTGTGGCCCCGTGCTGTGCCCTCTGTGGCCCCGTGCTGTGCCCTCTGTGGCCCCGTGCTGTTCCCACTGTGGCCCCGTGCTGTGCCCCCTGTGGCCCCGTGCTGTGCCCCCTGTGGCCCCGTGCTGTGCCCTCTGTGGCCCCGTGCTGTGCCCTCTGTGGCCCCGTGCTGTGCCCTCTGTGGCCCCGTGCTGTGCCCTCTGTGGCCCCGTGCTGTGCCCTCTGTGGCCCCGTGCTGTGCCCTCTGTGGCCCCGTGCTGTGCCCTCTGTTGGGACACATTGGACCGTGTAATGGAGGCCTGTGCGTCCACAGTATAACCCCCACCCTCCGCCTGGCAGGATCGGCCGCACCACGAGTCACCTTGAGCCTCTCACTCAGCGCCGCGGAGATTTTATGAGATATTTCTAACCGAAACCAAAATAAATTTCCCTCTGGACTGAAGTGAAAAAAAAGGAAAAGCTTTATGATCCAAGTGAGTAAAACTCTCCATATAATTCCCCTCCAGAGATTTATGACGGCGCTGGCAGCCATTACAGGGAGCGCAGGAAGAAAGGGCACTCATCGTCCCTGGCATCGTCCACGGCGAGAGGGTGGGGGTCCGCACTTATGTAGGGACCCCCCAACCATTAACCCCTGCGCTCACAATGAAGGACTTCATCCATTACTGAGAATGGACCAGAGAAGAAGAACAGAACACTGCAGAAATAAAGGGACAGCGGCCAAAATCAAGACACAAAGCGTCCACCAGCAGAATAGTGAGCGCAGCTCTGGGGTATAATACAGGATGTAACTCAGGATCAGTAATGTATGTACACAGTGACCGCACCAGCAGAATAGTGAGTGCAGCTCTGGAGTATAATACAGGATGTAACTCAGGATCAGTAATGTAATGTATGTACACAGTGACTGCACCAGCAGAATAGTGAGTGCAGCTCTGGAGTATAATACAGGATGTAACTCAGGATCAGTAATGTAATATATGTACACAGTGACTGCACCAGCAGAATAGTGAGTGCAGCTCTGGAGTATAATACAGGATGTAACTCAGGATCAGTAACGTAATGTATGTGCACAGTGACTGCACCAGCAGAATAGTGAGCGCAGCTCTGTAGTATAATACAGGATGTAACTCAGGATTAGTAATGTAATGTATGTACACAGTGACTGCACCAGCAGAATAGTGAGCGCAGCTCTGGGGTATAATACAGGAGGTAACTCAGGATCAGTAATGTAATGTATGTACACAGTGACTGCTCCAGCAGAATAGTGAGTGCAGCTCTGGGGTATAATACAGGATGTAACTCAGGATTAGTAATGTAATGTATGTACACAGTGACTGCACCAGCAGAATAGTGAGCGCAGCTCTGGGGTATACTACAGGATGTAACTCAGGATCAGTAATGTAGTTACACAGTGACTGCACCAGCAGAATAGTGAGTGCAGCTCTGGGGTATAATACAGGATGTAACTCAGGATCAGTAATGTAATGTATGTACACAATGACTGCACCAGCAGAATAGTGAGTGCAGCTCTGGAGTATAATACAGGAGGTAACTCAGGATCAGTAATGTAATGTATGTACACAGTGACTGCACCAGCAGAATAGTGAGTGCAGCTCTGGGGTATAATACAGGATGTAACTCAGGATCAGTAATGTAATGTATGTACACAGTGACTGCACCAGCAGAATAGTGAGTGCAGCTCTGGAGTATAATACAGGATGTAACTCAGGATCAGTAATGTAATGTATGTACACAGTGACTACACCAGCAGAATTGTGAGTGCAGCTCTGGGGTATAATACAGGATGTAACTCAGGATCAGTAATGTAATGTATGTACACAGTGACTGCACCAGCAGAATAGTGAGTGCAGCTCTGGAGTATAATACAGGAGGTAACTCAGGATCAGTAATGTAATGTATGTACACAGTGACTGCACCAGCAGAATAGTGAGTGCAGCTCTGGAGTATAATACAGGAGGTAACTCAGGATCAGTAATGTAATGTATGTACACAGTGACTGCACCAGCAGAATAGTGAGTGCAGCTCTGGAGTATAATACAGGATGTAACTCAGGATCAGTAATGTAATGTATGTACACAGTGACTGCACCAGCAGAATAGTGAGTGCAGCTCTGGAGTATAATACAGGATGTAACTCAGGATCAGTAATGTAATGTATGTACACAGTGACTGCACCAGCAGAATACTGAGTGCAGCTCTGGAGTATAATACAGGATGTAACTCAGGATCAGTAATGTAATGTATGTACACAGTGACTGCACCAGCAGAATAGTGAGCGCAGCTCTGGGGTATAATACAGGATGTAACTCAGGATCAGTAACGTATGTTCACAGAGACTGCACCACCCAGAGAATAGTGAGTGCAGCTCTGGGGTATAATACAGGATGTAACTCAGGATCAGTAATGTAATGTATGTACACAGTGACTGCACCAGCAGAATAGTGAGTGCAGCTCTGGAGTATAATACAGGATGTAACTCAGGATCAGTAATGTAATGTATGTACACAGTGACTGCACCAGCAGAATAGTGAGTGCAGCTCTGGAGTATAATACAGGAGGTAACTCAGGATCAGTAATGTAATGTATGTACACAGTGACTGCACCAGCAGAATAGTGAGTGCAGCTCTGGGGTATAATACAGGATGTAACTCAGGATCAGTAATGTAATGTATGTACACAGTGACTGTACCAGCAGAATAGTGAGTGCAGCTCTGGAGTATAATACAGGATGTAACTCAGGATCAGTAATGTAATGTATGTACACAGTGACTGCACCAGCAGAATAGTGAGTGCAGCTCTGGGGGATAATACAGGAGGTAACTCAGGATCAGTAATGCATTTATTGTGTATGATGGCGGCTGATGGTTTCGTATAATTCCGCCTTTCCCGGTGTTCCTCTGTAATGTGCGGTGATGCTGTAGATCTCACAGGACGCGGCTCGTGACCATTTCTTGCTTTGATCTTTTCACAGATAATCGGAGGTGACTGATCTGAGACTCCGCGGGATGTGACATGACCCGATCGCCCACTGGTCGCCTCTGCGGAGCGCTAACTGTCAGTCCCAGGTGATAGGTTACATGTATGTTAGTGACTGATGATGATGATGGCCAGCGGACTCCTCTCTGCCTGGGCTGACAATAAGGGGGTTAAGACATGACCCGGCGCCCCGTGCCAACCTGCTATCAGCGGCCATCTACCTGCATGGCGCTGCCCCATCTCACCTATGGTAAATGCACTTGGATAACCCTGGTCTCCCCTTCCTCTGGGGGGTTATGCACGATCCCCTCCCCCACAGGACCCCCGGTCAGTGCAGGACTCACGCAGGTAATACTCCTGGACGTTGCTGATGTAGCCGTAGATGGAGGAATACCCGAATATGACGACCATGGCCACCTCGCGGCTCTCCAGCTCCAGGATGTGCGCGGTGTGTCCCTCCACTGCGTAATGCTGCCCGTGATTCAGGACCTGCGGGGTCCGCGTGCTCCACGACTTACTGGAGATGTCGAACACCCAGAGCTCATTGGTGACGTTCCCCCCGCCGGCCTCAATCTTCCCTCCGTACATGTAGATTTCATCCTGTAGGAAGAAGAACGCGGACGGTATTATATCACATAGCGGCACAACGTCGGTGGGCAGAACTGCCAACACCAGGAGGATTGGAGTAGTCGTGTGCTGCGGACCAGCTGGGACGGACGCTGAGATTCTGGGGGCACAGGCCCGGATTATTATCTACTTTATATCTGCGGTGATTTATGGCGCCGGCCGCTTCCCCGGGGCAGAACTGCCAATACCAGGAGGATTGGAGTAGTAGTCGTTCGCTGTGGGCCAGCTGGGACGGACGCTGAGATTCTGGGGGCACAGGCCCGGATTATTAGCCACTTTGTATCTGCGGTGATTTATGGCGCCGGCCGCTTCCCCGGGGCAGAACTGCCAACACCAGGAGGATTGGAGTAGTAGTCGTTCGCTGTGGGCCAGCTGGGACGGACGCTGAGATTCTGGGGGCACAGGCCCGGATTATTAGCCACTTTGTATCTGCGGTGATTTATGGCGCCGGCCGCTTCCCCGGGGCAGAACTGCCAATACCAGGAGGATTGGAGTAGTAGTCGTTCGCTGTGGGCCAGCTGGGACGGACGCTGAGATTCTGGGGGCACAGGCCCGGATTATTATCTACTTTATATCTGCGGTGATTTATGGCGCCGGCCGCTTCCCCGGGGCAGAACTGCCAATACCAGGAGGATTGGAGTAGTAGTCGTGTGCTGCGGACCAGCTGGGACGGACGCTGAGATTCTGGGGGCACAGGCCCGGATTATTAGCCACTTTGTATCTGCGCTGATTTATGGCGCCGGCCGCTTCCCCGGTGTCACCCTCCCTCTCCATATCCGCGTTCTCTGGGTTTATTGTGACAATGTGTCAGTGGCGCCTGTCTCCCCCATAAGTGATGGCGCTGAAGGCGGTGCACACGGTGGGATAAGTTGGATAGAAGCCCCCCGTGGAGGGTAATTACAGGCAGATGGCGGCCAGAGGATTAACAGGTTTTTATCCACCATAATCTGATATTAAACATTAGGTCTCAGCGAGCGGCGGCTCCGCATCAGGGCGACGATTCCCAGAACAAAGCGAGGACACGGAAAGTCAGACCGCGGGAGTGTAATGCTACACACCGGATGGTGGGGTCTGCAACGTGCACGTGGCTGGGGGAGCGTCTCTCCGGATGTACCGGCTTTGACTGTGGTGGGGGAGCGGCGTCAGCGGAGCAGCAGGTCACAACTAACTCCTGTGCCCACTGCTAAAGAGAAATGAATATTCCCTGCATTCCACGCCCATGGGCGTGGAGGGCAGTGAATACTCATTTCTTTTTAATAGTGTCTTGGTATGATTGGCCCACATTCCGCTCCTGGTATGCATGGCCCCATCCTTATAAAACAACATTACACTTACCTTCCCGGCGCTCCCTCACAGCATCTTGTTCCCGTTCCTGCAGCTGCTTTATGTTTCTAAGCAGAGCACAGCTGCCGGAATACTCCATGCTCTGCACCCCGGGACTGTGCGTCCAGGGAGCTGAATATTCAGGAAGCCGGCGGCTGACACCGTAAAAGCTACTGAAGAGCAATGAATGCTCACTGATCTCTGCGCACACAGTCCCGTCGTGCAGAGCACTGAGTATTTCGGCAGCTGTGCTCTGCTTAGGAGCAGCTCATGACGTCCCCGCCGTGTGCCGATTACAAGCATAAAGCAGTTGCTGACATCGGGACAAGATGCTGCGAGGGAGCGCCGGGAAGGTAAGTGTAATGGTTTGGAGTGTTTTATGTCTTCTGATGGGGCCAATCATAAGGATGGGGCTCTGCATACCAGGACAGGGATGAGACCATGCATACTAGGAGGAGATGGGGGCTGCATACTAGGATAGGGATGAGGGGACCATGTGGATGGGGATGAGGGGACCATATATACCAGGATAGGGGATATGGAGTACAGAATTGACCACTTTTTTGCTGCAATTTTTTTCCCTAATTTCCTCCTCTAAAAACCTAGGCGCGTCTCATGGTTCAGTGCATCTTATATAATACGGTATATCCATGCTGAGGGGCCTCGGGCCACGTCCTCCAGTCAGCGCATTGGAGACACTGAGGCCGGAGCAGAAGCACAGAGTCGGCGAATGGGACCGAGGGGAGTATGTGGTTGTTCTTTTTTTAGTTATTTATGTATAGAGCATGTTTGGCTGCACATGGGGAGGCTATGGGGGTCTTACTGTGGACATGGGGGGCTGTGCGGGCCTCATACGATATACACAAGGGGCCGTATTCGGGTTCAGACGATATACAGGGTATTGTCAGCATACTTAATTCTGCTCAATATTGAGTGATAATTAATATTAATAATTATATGTTGATATTATTGAGCTTAATTAATTTCAGCCTATCGGTTCGGCCTCCACAACAGTCACGGTCTCATTGTGGCCCCTTGGGAAAATAAATTGCCCACCCCTGCCTTAGGCAGTATAGAAAACCTGAATAACGGACGCCGCACAATGTGAACGTTCCAATGAAAACTATGTGGCTGATATAGGAGGTGCCCAGCACTGGACGTCCCAGGCCTTCCTCAATGCTATGGGGCCCAATGGGGACAGTCCCCTCCGTACATGACAGAATAGAAAGTACCTGCTAGTCACCTAACTCCAGCAGAATGAGAAGTGCAGCTCTGGAGGTGACTGGAGGATAAGACACGATGTTAGAGCAGAATAGTGAGTGCAGCTCTGGAGGATAAGTCATGATGTTAGAGCAGAATAGTGAGTGCAGCTCTGGAGGATAAGACACGATGTAACAGCAGAATAGTGAGTGCAGCTCTGGCGGATAAGACAGACTGATCAGTAGTCACAGAGCTGCTCGCCGTCGTGCGGCCATGGTTACACTTTGGCGCTCGCCGTCATAACTCCTCATACAGGAGAATAATCTGTAACTGACAGATAACGCAGCTCATAAATCAGCGCCGGAGCTCGCAGCCGCCCGTCGTCCCGGGATTAGTATCAGTCTCTGGGATGTATCTACATCGTGGTGACAGCGAGCGTCTCGCGGGAGATCGTGTCACCTGGCGCCGCTCCGCTGATGATCCGCCGCAAATCTGTCAGATAAGAAGAATCGCTGAAACAGTGTGGATGAATTCCATATAAACACAATAAGGAGGCGTCATGTCTCATGATCCGTGATCTGCCCGAGACCTACCTGGGATCTGCCCGAGATCTACCTGGGATCTGCCCGAGATCTACCTGGGATCTGCCCGAGATCTACCTGGGATCTGCCCGAGATCTACCTGGGATCTGCCCGAGATCTACCTGGGATCTGCCCGAGATCTACCTGGGATCTGCCCGAGATCTACCTGGGATCTGCCCGAGATCTGCCTGGGATCTGCCTGGGATCTGCCCGAGATCTACCTGGGATCTGCCCGAGATCTGCCCGAGATCTACCTGGGATCTGCCTGGGATTAACCACTGTAACAAGTTCTTACTCCATAAAGCAATCAGACAGGGGACGAGCTGATGAATTCATGAGGTGCAGACAGAGAGTCCAATCGCCCGAAAATCACAGCCGCCCCCATGTGTGTGACCGGCAGATCCTATGTGTGGGGGCCACAATAATCTCCCCCAACAACAGAGGCGTGTAATCATAAATGTGCAAACCTGGAGGAAGAGGAGACGTCTGCAGGTGACAGCTGCTCTACTACTCCCTGTTATCAGCCATTACTGGGAGGGACTGCACTCTATTACGCACTGCTAGGAGGACCACAGACCGCCTCTCTTCTCCCCAGGAGGAGGACCACAGACCGCCTCTCTTCTCCCACGGAGGAGGACCACAGACCGCCTCTCTTCTCCCCAGGAGGAGGACCACAGACCGCCTCTCTTCTCCCCAGGAGGAGGACCACAGACCGCCTCTCTTCTCCCCAGGAGGAGGACCACAGACCGCCTCTCTTCTCCCCAGGAGGAGGACCACAGACCGCCTCTCTTCTCCCCAGGAGGAGGACCACAGACCGCCTCTCTTCTCCCCAGGAGGAGGACCACAGACCGCCTCTCTTCTCCCCAGGAGGAGGACCACAGACCGCCTCTCTTCTCCCCAGGAGGAGGACCACAGTCGGCCTCTCTTCTCCCCAGGAGGAGGGCCACAGACCGCCTCTCTTCTCCCCAGGAGGAGGACCACAGACCGCCTCTCTTCTCCCCAGGAGGAGGACCACAGTCGGCCTCTCTTCTCCCCAGGAGGAGGACCACAGTCGGCCTCTCTTCTCCCCAGGAGGAGGACGAGGTCATGACTGGATTCTCATGTGCTGGAACAAGCTGGGAGAGTCGGGGCAGAGCCGACAACAGGGAAGTGGTCTCTCAACACGGCAGAGGATTCCCAGAACAGAGGCCGGAGTGTTGGGCAGGAAGAGGAGGAGCGTTGACTGCTGAGGGAGATCAGAGAGCTGTGGATCTAAACTGGTTTTCTTTTGGGGAGGATGAACCAGTGGAGAAGAAAAAGAGGAAGAAGACGAAGGAGACTGCACGGGAGGTGAAGAGTCACAAATATGTACCAGTGTCTGAGTCACTTTCCTGTGTCGACATCTCCACCTGGGTTGGACGATACGGCGACATCGTCGGTATTCCCGAGAAGACCCTCGGAGAGCATGGTATCTGGTCAGGAGCCTGGACCTTTATAGTGAAATTGAAGGTTTCAGGAAACACTGTTACCCATATCCCTTCCTCAACATTTTTGGGGAGGGACAGGATCTTGATTTTCTACCGGGGGCAGCCTAAGGTCTGTCACAGGTGCGGCAGCCCCACACACTTCAGTGCGCAGTGTACCACCCAGAAATGCGCACTGTGTGGACCTCGGCCATATCGCTGCGACCTGTGGCAGGATTAGGTGTAACTTGTGTGGTGACCTCGGTCACCCGTTCAGTCGCTGTCCGCGTTCCTTCGCCAATGCGGTCCTGAAAGCGGCGAGTGTGGGACAGGCGAAAGCCGGGACCAATCTCGCCGGTGAAGGGACCAGCAGAGGCGGAGGAGGCAGGGAACCGGTGAGGAGCAGGCTGCCGCCATCCAATATCAGGCGGCAGGAGCAGCGCCATGGGAACAGGGGGCAGGGAGTAATGACCCTAAACTCTGACCCGGGTGCTTCACTTGCAGCTGAGGATCCTAAAGACAACAAATTGAGCGAGGAAGTCAAGAGACTTGAAAGGGAGGAGCAAAAGGGCGCCATGTCTGCCCAGGAACCTTCATCCGGTGACAGTCTGGATGAGGGAGAGGGCGAGTGGTCACAGCAAAAGAAAAAGGGTAACAGGAAAACAACTAAGGATAAGAGGGGGTCCGGGCCTCGAGCCTCCTCCTTGGAGTGCGACCCCTCTGACTCCGTAGCCCTGATCCAGGTGCCATTGGAAGGTCCAGCCGTCCCCCCTCTGGTGGATCTCTCTAACCGGTTCCGGGCCCTCCAGGACTCCCCTCCAGAGGGGGGCGATGGGGACCCGGGGCCGGAGGTTGCGGACAAGGTTGTTGGGGCTCAGGAGGTCGCTGGGTCTTCTTCTCGGGGGGCAAATACAAAGCCTTCTGGGGGAGGGGACTACCTCAGGACCACCAGACAGGGGCCAGAGTGTATGTAAGGAGAGAATGGATGAGTCTGTTTGTCTTAAACACACTAAAAACTCAATGTCAGAGGAGGAGGGTGAAACGGTTGGGGGTGGGAAGAAAAAGGCTGTCTAATTCAATCAATCATGATGGCGGCACCCACCCCGTTGACGCTGGCAACCATTAATGTTGCCAGCATAAAGTCAGAAGCGGCAAGGTATACCGCCTTTCATTTTCTCGGCCAACTTGACGCCGACATTTTGTTTTTGCAGGAGACCAGGTTGACCGACCTATCAACCATGCATAAGGCAAGGCGGGAGTGGAGGCACGGGCCCTCCTACTGGTCTCTTGCGGCCGAGCCGTATAGCGGGGTGGCGGTCCTTTTTAAAATGTTTCTAGGTGTCAGAGAGGCCGTGGAGCGGGGCAGTGCAGGCCCATGGAAGGGGTTCTTGCTGACCCTGGATCAGGCAAAAGCCTTTGATCGGGTCGACCACGAGTACCTCTGGTCCACTCTTTTGAGGTATGGTCTGTCTGGAGGGTTTGTGGACTGGCTTAAGACCTTATATGCAGGGGCTGAGACCTTCTCTCTGGTAAACGGGTGGATTGGACAACCTTTCGGGGTGGGATCTGGTGTCCGCCAGGGCTGCCCTCTTAGCCCTTTTCTTTACGCATTTGCGATTGATTCCTTCCTCAGAAGGGTTGATTGTGGACCGTTGGCGGCGGTGAGGATGGGCGGGTTGGTGCCGGAGGCTATCCTGAGGGTAGTGGCCTACAAGGATGATATCTGTTTTTGTTTCTTCTAGTGGTGATGTCAGAAGTGGAGAGCTACTCGGAGGCATCCGGGTCCAAGGTCAACCAGGACAAGTGTGAGAGTCTCTGGCTGGGAGGCGGGGATCCCACGTTTGATCTTCCGGACACCCTCCCCGAACCCCAAGAACATGCCAAAGTCCTAGGCATCGAATTTGGCCAGGGTGATTACCCCACGAAAAACTGGGAAGGCAGAATCAAAGGTGTCGCCCAAAGAGTGGACCAATGGAAGGGTTGGTCTTTGACCCTGAGGGAAAGGGTTGACCTGTGCAAAACTTTCCTGCTCCCCTTGCTAATCTACCTGGGCAGCGTCTGTGTCTTGCCGGAGCCTCTCTGGACACGGGTCTACAGTCTGTTCTTCCAGATGTTATGGGGGAATAGACTAAACCTAGTCAAACGGGAGGTCACTTATCGCATGAGGAGACTAGGGGGGTTGAATATGGTGAACCCCGTGGTGTTTCTAGTGAACACCTTTTTGAAAGTTAACGTGGCAAACCTCTGGAAAGAGAGGGCTCCTCCGTGGGTATTCTCCTGCAAGGGATGGTTTCAGCCTTTCTTCTAGGAATGGGAGACAGGGGGAAGATTGAAGGATCTTCGCACACCCCACGGGCATCTCCCGGCTTATGTTACCCCGGTTCTGAAAATGATGCGCCGGTGGGGTCTGGGAATGTGGGAAGTGAGGTCCCTCCCTAGGAAACTCCTCAACATGCGGGTCTTGCTTTTGCATTTTCAGAGACCATTGGTCCTCAAGCACTGCCCGAGTCGGGATCTAGAGGTTGGGTTAAGTTTGTTAAATTCTAGCAGGATCCCCAAGAAGTATTGGTACTTGACTTGGCGCTGCTTCCAAGGTAAGTTGTATGTGAAGGACAATTTGAAGCACAGGAGCTCTGAGGTCAGGAATTGTCCCCGTGAGGCTTGCGCTACCATGCTGGAAAGCATGGAGCACTTCCTGCTTCATTGTCCCTTTAATGCAGAGGTGTACAACAGGGTGGGCGCTTCCATTGGTTGGCCGCGGCTGGCCACTCTGTCCTATGCCGATTGGGCCTATGGAGCGTTCAGAGACCTCGGGAGAAGGGACCGAGCCACTTTATTCTTAGTCAGCACAGTGGTCAGGTATTTCACGTGGAACGCACGAGTTTTAGTTTCGACGCAGAGTAAAATCCTCCATGTAGATGAAGTTTGTAGCAGCATCCTAGGTGCCCTGGTGAAGGTGCGTTCTCTGGAGTGCGGGGGTCTGGGTGCCCGGAGGGCGGCCCATCTCTGGAGGGGTTTCTCCTTCGGGGTGCCTTAGTCCGTTAGCGCTCCTATATCCTGGTGGTGGGCTGATATCTTTACACCCTAGATTTTTGTTTTGTATTTCTGTTCCCTGAATAGAAGGTTTGCAGGCATCGAACTTGAGCCTCGGGTGGTGAGTATGTAGGTCGTGTTCTGTGATGTTGGTTTATGTATATATTGTATATAGTGTATTGTATATATTGTATATAGTGTGTATAATAGAGGGTCTTAGTTAGGTTGGGTGGGGGGTTGGGGGGTTCAACGGCGGTGATAAGAGACTGATCTGGCCTGGCCCAGGCCCCGCCTGGGGAAAAACTTTGGGGCCTGATGCTAGCTCAGATGATTCCTGAACTTTGTGGCCAGAGCTGGATCAGGGGTGGCAGGATAGTTAAGGTACCGTCACACTTAGCGACGCTGCAGCGATACCGACAACGATCCGGATCGCTGTTTGGTCGCTGGAGAGCTGTCACACAGACCGCTCTCCAGCGACCAACGATGCCGGTAACCAGGGTAAACATCGGGTAACTAAGCACAGGGCCGCGCTTAGTAACCCGATGTTTACCCTGGTTACCATCCTAAAAGTAAAAAAAAACAAACACTAGATACTTACCTACAGCCGTCTGTCCTCCAGCGCTGTGCTCTGCACTCCTCCTGTACTGTCTGTGTGAGCACAGCGGCCGGAAAGCAGAGCGGTGACGTCACCGCTCTGCTTTCCGGCTGACCGACGCTCACAGCCAGTACAGGAGGAGTGCAGAGCACAGCGCTGGAGGACAGACGGCTGTAGGTAAGTATGTAGTGTTTGTTTTTTTTACTTTTAGGATGGTAACCAGGGTAAACATCGGGTTACTAAGCGCGGCCCTGCGCTTAGTTACCCGATGTTTACCCTGGTTACCAGCGAAGACATCGCTGAATCGGTGTCACACACGCCGATTCAGCGATGTCTGCGGGGAGTCCAGCGACGAAATAAAGTTCTGGACTTTCTTCCCCGACCAGCGATCTCCCAGCAGGGGCCTGATCGCTGCTGCCTGTCACACTGGACGATATCGCTAGCGAGGACGCTGCAACGTCACGGATCGCTAGCGATATCGTCTAGTGTGACGGTACCTTTAGAGTAGGTGTGTGTATATATATTAAAAAAAATAAATAAATACATTTAAAAAAACAAAAAACAAAAAAAAACACAACAAATGTTATGTTGTACACTGTGTTGTTTAGGTTTGTTGTAGGGTGAATGTGGTGGTGTAAGGGGGGCTCTAAGGTGCGGCAGTGGGACCAGCAGGGTTTTGTTGTGTTTGCGGTGTTGTATAGTGTTTGGTTTAGTATAATGTGTTTATAGTGTATATATTGTATATAATATTGTATACAGGACGGTGTGAATGTAGTTGGGGTTGTATATAGTAGTATGAATGACGCTGGGCCGGGGGTCTTACATGATTTTATACTATTTATTATTTTACGGAGATATTCCTGCAGTTATAGTTATTTTGGTTTTTTTTTTCTTTATTTTATTTCAATGTTTCTTTCCTGTCCCTGATTTGTCGGTCATGAATTTCTCCATTTTGTTTCAGTTTCTGGTTTATTTTTTTCTGATTTGTGTCTGATTCTGTCATCTCATTGGAGTTTTTGATCTATTGTGTTTTTTTGCAATGTATCACGGTTGTGTCACGTGAAGTATTTTTTATTTAATAAAAGCCCTACAATCTATTACTCCCTGTTATCAGCCACGACTGCGCTTTGTCTCGCTCTGATCAGTTATACAGAGATGTGGCGTACAGACGTGCACTGCTGCCATCTGGTGGTTGACTTTAGGTATGACATGTGGATCCACTTTCTCACTAGCTGATAGTTCGGGACCAGCGCTGTTCTGTGACCCGGATTATAGGGTGACATTCTTATTATAAGATGCCACAGAACAGACACAGAAGGAGAGAATCGGAGACCGAGCTCACCTGGTGCAGCGCCAGCGAGTGCCCGTATCTCTGATGGGGGGCGATTTGTGCGGGGCTCACAGGGACCACGTTCCAGATGCTGCTCTCCACGTTGTAGCTGGAAAAGACAAAACACGAAGTTCACAGGCTCCGAGGGTCTCCAGAATCTGACATTACAGTACCTGAGGGTTATATATGGACGGTGGGTGCGGGTATGTGGCGGCACTATGCACGCTCACTGAACGTCCCTGCGGACTTGCTGTGGCAGCCATGTTGGTTGCACATGGCTTTAAAAAAGAAAAATGGATAGAAATAATTAGCTGAGCAGAACATTTCCCACACAGCCGGCAATGAAACAAACCAAAATCCCTCAATGTCTGTCTGCTATCTCGGCCTTCTTTTCTGCTCACTTTCTACAACTGAACATGGACAAAACAGAACTCATCATCTTTCCCCCTCCTCACTCTACCTCTCCACCCGACCTATCCATCAATGTCAATGGCTGTTCACTTCCGCGGTCCCACACGCCCGGTGCCTCAGGGTGATCCTCCACTCTGCCCTCTCCTTCAAGCCACATATCCAAGCCCTTGCCTCCTCTTGGCGATTCCAACTCAAAAACATTTCCCGGATCCCTGCATTCCTTGACCACGAAACCACAAAAACCCCTAGTCCATGCCCTCATCATCTCTCGCCTTGACTACTGCAACCTCCTGCTCTGTGGCCTCCCCTCTAACACTCTCGCACCCCTCCAATCTATTCTAAGCTCTGCTGCCCGACTAATCCACCTGTCCCCCCGCTATTCCCCGGCCTCTCCCCTCTGTCAATCCCTTCACTGGCTCCTCATTACCCAGAGACTCCAGTACAAAACCCTAACCATGACGTACAAAGCCATCCACAACCTGTCTCCTCCATACATCTGTGACCTCGTCTCCCAGTACTTCGCGGGCAGGGTCCTCTCTCCTCCTGTACCCTCCCCCATCCCTTGTAGACTGTGAGCCCTCGCGGGCAGGGTCCTCTCCTCCTGTATCCTCCCCATCCCTTGTAGACTGTGAGCCCTCGCGGGCAGGGTCCTCTCCTCCTGTATCCTCCCCCATCCCTTGTAGACTGTGAGCCCTCGCAGGCAGGGTCCTCTCTCCTCCTGTATCCTCACCCATCCCTTGTAGACTGTGAGCCCTCGCGGGCAGGGTCCTCTCCTCCTGTATCCTCCCCCATCCCTTGTAGACTGTGAGCCCTCGCAGGCAGGGTCCTCTCTCCTCCTGTATCCTCACCCATCCCTTGTAGATTGTGAGCCCTCGTGGGCAGGGTCCTCTCTCCTCCTGTATCCTCACCCATCCCTTGTAGACTGTGAGCCCTCGCGGGCAGGGTCCTCTCCTCCTGTATCCTCCCCCATCCCTTGTAGACTGTGAGCCCTCGCGGGCAGGGTCCTCTCCTCCTGTATCCTCCCCCATCCCTTGTAGATTGTGAGCCCTCGCAGGCAGGGTCCTCTCTCCTCCTGTATCCTCACCCATCCCTTGTAGATTGTGAGCCCTCGCGGGCAGGGTCCTCTCCTCCTGTATCCTCACCCATCCCTTGTAGATTGTGAGCCCTCGCGGGCAGGGTCCTCTCCTCCTGTATCCTCACCCATCCCTTGTAGATTGTGAGCCCTCGCGGGCAGGGTCCTCTCTCCTCCTGTATCCTCAGCCATCCCTTGTAGATTGTGAGCCTTCGCGGGCAGGGTCCTCTCTCCTCCTGTATCCTCACCCATCCCTTGTAGATTGTGAGCCCTCGCGGGCAGGGTCCTCTCTCCTCCTGTATCCTCCCCCATCCCTTGTAGATTGTGAGCCCTCGCAGGCAGGGTCCTCTCTCCTCCTGTATCCTCACCCATCCCTTGTAGATTGTGAGCCCTCGCGGGCAGGGTCCTCTCCTCCTGTATCCTCACCCATCCCTTGTAGATTGTGAGCCCTCGCGGGCAGGGTCCTCTCTCCTCCTGTATCCTCAGCCATCCCTTGTAGATTGTGAGCCTTCGCGGGCAGGGTCCTCTCCTCCTGTATCCTCACCCATCCCTTGTAGATTGTGAGCCCTCGCGGGCAGGGTCCTCTCTCCTCCTGTATCCTCAGCCATCCCTTGTAGATTGTGAGCCTTCGCGGGCAGGGTCCTCTCCTCCTGTATCCTCACCCATCCCTTGTAGACTGTGAGCCTTCGCGGGCAGGGTCCTCTCTCCTCCTGTATCCTCAGCCATCCCTTGTAGATTGTGAGCCTTCGCGGGCAGGGTCCTCTCCTCCTGTATCCTCACCCATCCCTTGTAGACTGTGAGCCCTCGCGGGCAGGATCCTCTCTCCTCCTGTATCCTCACCCATCCCTTGTAGACTGTGAGCCCTCGCGGGCAGGGTCCTCTCTCCTCCTGTATCCTCACCCATCCCTTGTAGATTGTGAGCCCTCGCAGGCAGGGTCCTCTCTCCTCCTGTATCCTCACCCATCCCTTGTAGATTGTGAGCCCTCGCGGGCAGGGTCCTCTCTCCTCCTGTATCCTCACCCATCCCTTGTAGATTGTGAGCCCTCGCAGGCAGGGTCCTCTCTCCTCCTGTATCCTCAGCCATCCCTTGTAGATTGTGAGCCTTCGCGGGCAGGGTCCTCTCCTCCTGTATCCTCACCCATCCCTTGTAGACTGTGAGCCCTCGCGGGCAGGGTCCTCTCTCCTCCTGTATCCTCACCCATCCCTTGTAGATTGTGAGCCCTCGCGGGCAGGGTCCTCTCTCCTCCTGTATCCTCACCCATCCCTTGTAGACTGTGAGCCCTCGCGGGCAGGGTCCTCTCCTCCTGTATCCTCACCCATCCCTTGTAGACTGAGCCCTCGCGGGCAGGGTCCTCTCCTCCTGTATCCTCACCCATCCCTTGTAGACTGTGAGCCCTCGCGGGCAGGGTCCTCTCCTCCTGTATCCTCACCCATCCCTTGTAGACTGTGAGCCCTCGCGGGCAGGGTCCTCTCCTCCTGTATTCTCACCCATCCCTTGTAGATTGTGAGCCCTCGCGGGCAGGGTCCTCTCTCCTCCTGTATCCTCACCCATCCCTTGTAGATTGTGAGCCCTCGCGGGCAGGGTCCTCTCTCCTCCTGTATCCTCCCCCATCCCTTGTAGACTGTGAGCCCTCGCGGGCAGGGTCCTCTCTCCTCCTGTATTCTCACCCATCCCTTGTAGATTGTGAGCCCTCGCGGGCAGGGTCCTCTCTCCTCCTGTATCCTCACCCATCCCTTGTAGATTGTGAGCCCTCGCGGGCAGGGTCCTCTCTCCTCCTGTATCCTCACCCATCCCTTGTAGATTGTGAGCCCTCGCGGGCAGGGTCCTCTCTCCTCCTGTATCCTCACCCATCCCTTGTAGATTGTGAGCCCTCGCGGGCAGGGTCCTCTCCTCCTGTATCCTCACCCATCCCTTGTAGATTGTGAGCCTTCGCGGGCAGGGTCCTCTCTCCTCCTGTATCCTCACCCATCCCTTGTAGATTGTGAGCCTTCGCGGGCAGGGTCCTCTCTCCTCCTGTATCCTCACCCATCCCTTGTAGATTGTGAGCCCTCGCGGGCAGGGTCCTCTCTCCCCCTGTATCCTCACCCATCCCTTGTAGATTGTGAGCCCTCGCGGGCAGGGTCCTCTCTCCTCCTGTATTCTCACCCATCCCTTGTAGATTGTGAGCCCTCGCGGGCAGGGTCCTCTCTCCTCCTGTATCCTCACCCATCCTTTGTAGATTGTGAGCCCTCGCGGGCAGGGTCCTCTCTCCTCCTGTATCCTCACCCATCCTTTGTAGATTGTGAGCCCTCGCGGGCAGGGTCCTCTCTCCTCCTGTATCCTCACCCATCCCTTGTAGATTGTGAGCCCTCGCGGGCAGGGTCCTCTCTCCTCCTGTATTCTCACCCATCCCTTGTAGATTGTGAGCCCTCGCAGGCAGGGTCCTCTCTCCTCCTGTATTCTCACCCATCCCTTGTAGATTGTGAGCCCTCGCGGGCAGGGTCCTCTCTCCTCCTGTATTCTCACCCATCCCTTGTAGATTGTGAGCCCTCGCGGGCAAGGTCCTCTCTCCTCCTGTATTCTCACCCATCCCTTGTAGATTGTGAGCCCTCGCGGGCAGGGTCCTCTCCTCCTGTATCCTCACCCATCCCTTGTAGATTGTGAGCCCTCGCGGGCAGGGTCCTCTCCTCCTGTATCCTCACCCATCCCTTGTAGATTGTGAGCCCTCGCGGGCAGGGTCCTCTCCTCCTGTATCCTCACCCATCCCCTGTAGACTGTGAGCCCTCGCGGGCAGGGTCCTCTCCTCCTGTACTTATGTGTGCCTTGTTTTACTCATGTTTATTGTACTTGTCTATATTTGCCCCGTTCACATGTAAAGCGCCATGGAATCAATGGCGCTATAAAAATGAATAATAATAATAATTATAATAAACGCTTCATTGTACCTGGACGTCCCCAAGAAATAGACATAATCAGACATAAGGGGTCACTTACTTTAGCACCATCTGGAAGGAGCTGTAATTGAAAGCATAGCCCCCGATCACCCACATAAACTTTCCATGCATCACGGCTTTGTGTGAGGCGCGTCCGACCGAGGGGCTGAACGGCTTCACATTGGGCAGGATCCAGTAAGATTCGGTGGAGGGGACACTGAGCGAACAGTCAGGACCTGAGGACAGAAGAAAAGAGCAGACAGATGATGGGAGAAAAACCACAGGATGAAAGAAAACTCAGTATAGCACTATAATCACCACTAGATGTCAGTATAATAATCTTTATTTTTATATAGCGCTAACATATTCCGCAGCGCTTTACACACATTATCATTGCTGTCCCCATTGGGGCTCACAATCTAAATTCCCTGTCAGTATGTCTTTGGAATGTGGGAGGAAACCGGAGTGCCCGGAGGAAACCCACGCAAACACGGAGAGAACATACAAACTCTTTGCAGATGTTGTCCTTAGTGGGGCTTGAACCCAGGACTCCAGCGCTGCAAGGCTGCTGTGCTAACCACTGCACCACCGTGCTGCCCGTGCTAACCACTGCGCCAGTATAACACTATAATCACCACTGCGCCAGTATAACACTATAATCACCACTAGATGTCAGTATAACACTATAATCACCACTGCGCCAGTATAACACTATAATCACCACTAGATGTCAGTATAACACTATAATCACCACTAGATGTCAGTATAACACTATAATCACCACTAGATGTCAGTATAACATTATAATCACCACTAGATGTCAGTATTACACTATAATCACCACTAGATGTCAGTATTACACTATAATCACCACTAGATGTCAGTATAGCACTATAATCACCACTAGATGTCAGTATAACAATATAATCACCACTAGATGTCAGTATAGCACTATAATCACCACTAGATGTCAGTATAACATTATAATCACCACTAGATGTCAGTATAGCACTATAATCACCACTAGATGTCAGTATAACAATATAATCACCACTAGATGTCAGTATAGCACTATAATCACCACTAGATGACAGTATTACACTATAATCATCACTAGATGTCAGTATAACACTATAATCACCACTAGATGTCAGTATAACACTATAATCACCACTAGATGTCAGTATAACACTATAATCACCACTAGATGTCAGTATAACACTATAATCACCACTGCGCCAGTATAACACTATAATCACCACTAGATGTCAGTATAACACTATAATCACCACTAGATGTCAGTATTACACTATAATCACCACTGCGCCAGTATAACACTATAATCACCACTAGATGTCAGTATAACACCATAATCACCACTAGATGTCAGTATTACACTATAATCACCACTAGATGTCAGTATAACACCATAATCACCACTAGATGTCAGTATTACACTATAATCACCACTAGATGTCAGTATTACACTATAATCACCACTAGATGTCAGTATAGCACTATAATCACCACTAGATGTCAGTATTACACTATAATCACCACTAGATGTCCGTATTACACTATAATCACCACTAGATGTCAGTATAACACTATAATCACCACTAGATGTCAGTATAACACTATAATCACCACTGCGCCAGTATAACACTATAATCACCACTAGATGTCAGTATAACACCATAATCACCACTAGATGTCAGTATAGCACTATAATCACCACTAGATGTCAGTATTACACTATAATCACCACTAGATGTCAGTATTACACTATAATCACCACTAGATGTCAGTATAGCACTATAATCACCACTAGATGTCAGTATAACACTATAATCACCACTAGATGTCAGTATTACACTATAATCACCACTGCGCCAGTATAACACTATAATCACCACTAGATGTCAGTATAACACCATAATCACCACTAGATGTCAGTATTACACTATAATCACCACTAGATGTCAGTATAACACCATAATCACCACTAGATGTCAGTATTACACTATAATCACCACTAGATGTCAGTATTACACTATAATCACCACTAGATGTCAGTATAGCACTATAATCACCACTAGATGTCAGTATTACACTATAATCACCACTAGATGTCCGTATTACACTATAATCACCACTAGATGTCAGTATAACACTATAATCACCACTGCGCCAGTATAACACTATAATCACCACTAGATGTCAGTATAACACCATAATCACCACTAGATGTCAGTATAGCACTATAATCACCACTAGATGTCAGTATTACACTATAATCACCACTAGATGTCAGTATTACACTATAATCACCACTAGATGTCAGTATAGCACTATAATCACCACTAGATGTCAGTATAGCACTATAATCACCACTAGATGTCAGTATTATACTATAATCACCACTAGATGTCAGTATTATACTATAATCACCACTAGATGTCAGTATAACAATATAATCACCACTAGATGTCAGTAGTATGCTATAATCACCACTAGATGTCAGTATAACACCATAATCACCACTAGATGTCAGTATAACACTATAATCACCACTAGATGTCAGTATAACACTATAATCACCACTAGATGTCAGTATAGCACTATAATCACCACTAGATGTCAGTATTACACTATAATCACCACTAGATGTCAGTATAACAATATAATCACCACTAGATGTCAGTATAGCACTATAATCACCACTAGATGTCGGTATTACACTATAATCACCACTAGATGTCAGTATAACAATATAATCACCACTAGATGTCAGTATAACAATATATTCACCACTAGATGTCAGTATAGCACTATAATCACCACTAGATGTCAGTATAACACTATAATCACCACTAGATGTCGGTATTACACTATAATCACCACTAGATGTCAGTATAACAATATATTCACCACTAGATGTCAGTATAGCACTATAATCACCACTAGATGTCAGTATAACAATATAATCACCACTAGATGTCAGTATAGCACTATAATCACCACTAGATGTCAGTATTACACTATAATCACCACTAGATGTCAGTATAGCACTATAATCACCACTAGATGTCAGTATAACAATATAATCACCACTAGATGTCAGTATAGCACTATAATCACCACTAGATGTCAGTATTACACTATAATCACCACTAGATGTCAGTATTACACTATAATCACCACTAGATGTCAGTATAACACCATAATCACCACTAGATGTCAGTATTACACTATAATCACCACTAGATGTCAGTATTACACTATAATCACCACTAGATGTCAGTATAACAATATAATCACCACTAGATGTCAGTATAGCATTATAGTCACCACTAGATGTCAGTATAACACTATAATCACCACTAGATGTCAGTATAGCACTATAATCACCACTAGATGTCAGTATTACACTATAATCACCACTAGATGTCAGTATAGCACTATAATCACCACTAGATGTCAGTATTATACTATAATCACCACTAGATGTCAGTAACATAGTAACATAGTAACATAGTTAGTAAGGCCGAAAAAAGACATTTGTCCATCCAGTTCAGCCTATATTCCATCATAATAAATCCCCAGATCTACGTCCTTCTACAGAACCTAATAATTGTATGATACAATATTGTTCTGCTCCAGGAAGACATCCAGGCCTCTCTTGAACCCCTCGACTGAGTTCGCCATCACCACCTCCTCAGGCAAGCAATTCCAGATTCTCACTGCCCTAACAGTAAAGAATCCTCTTCTATGTTGGTGGAAAAACCTTCTCTCCTCCAGACGCAAAGAATGCCCCCTTGTGCCCGTCACCTTCCTTGGTATAAACAGATCCTCAGCGAGATATTTGTATTGTCCCCTTATATACTTATACATGGTTATTAGTTATGTCATTAGTAGTATGCTATAATCACCACTAGATGTCAGTATTACACTATAATCACCACTAGATGTCAGTATAGCACTATAATCACCACTAGATGTCAGTATTACACTATAATCACCACTAGATGTCAGTATAACACTATAATCACCACTAGATGTCAGTATAACAATATAATCACCACTAGATGTCAGTATAACACTATAATACGCTAGGGACGGGCTGCACCTCAATGGGGAGGGTGCAGCTGTGCTGGGGGAGAGAATGGCTAGAAGGTTGGAGGAGTGTTTAAACTAGGAATTGGGGGGGAGGGTATTCATTTTATAGGAGGGGAAGATAGTGCAGACAGAGTCCTGGGCACAAATAAGGAAGTTGGGGGTGGCGGTGGCATGGAGGGTGGGGTCAGAACAGTTAATAATTTAAGAAATAGAAGTACAGAGAGGAACATAAAATGTATGTATACTAATGCCAGAAGCCTCGCCAACAAAATGGACGAATTAGAACTAATGTTGTTGGAGCATAATTACGACATGGTGGGGATATCTGAGACGTGGCTGGATGAGAGCCATGACTGGGCTGTTAACTTGCAGGGCTACAGCCTGTTCAGAAATGACCGTACAGATAAGCGAGGGGGAGGGGTGTGTCTATATGTAAATCATCCTTAAAACCCATCCTGCGTGATAATATAGGTGAATTTAATGAAAATGTAGAATCCCTGTGGGTGGAGATAAGGGGAGGGGGAAAAAATAATAAATTACTGATAGGGGTTTGTTATAAATCTCCAAAAATAATGGAAGCAATGGAGAATATCCTCGTAAAGCAAATAGATGAAGCTGCGACTCAAGGAGAAGTCATTATTATGGGGGACTTCAACTACCCTGAAATAGATTGGGGAACAGAAACCTGCAGTTCCAGCAAAGGTAATCAGTTTTTGACAATTATGAGAGACAATTACCTTTCACAACTGGTTCAGGACCCAACAAGAAGGGGGGCACTGCTAGACCTAATATTAACCAACAGGCCAGACCGCATAGCAAATATAAGGGTTGGGGGTCACTTGGGTAATAGCGATCACAAAATAATAAGTTTTCATGTATCCTTTAAAAAGATGTGTAGTAGAGGGGTTACAAGGACACTAAACTTCAAGAGGGCAAATTTCCAACGGATGAGAGAGGATCTTGGTGCAATTATCTGGGACGATATCCTGAGACACAAAAATACACAAAGAAAATGGGAGACGTTTATTAGCATCCTGGATAGGACCTGTGCACAGTATATACCGTATGGGAATAAACATATTAGAAATAGGAGGAAACCAATATGGCTAAATAGAGCTGTAAGGGGCGCAATAAGGGACAAAAAGAAAGCATTTAGAGAATTAAAGGAAGTAGGTAGAGAGGAGGCATTAAATAAATACAGAAAATTAAATAAATTCTGTAAAAAGCAAATCAAGGCAGCAAAGATTGAGACAGAAACTCATTGCCAGAGAGAGTAAAAATAATCCTAAAATATTCTTTAACTACATAAATAGTAAGAAACTAAAAAATGATAGTGTTGGCCCCCTTAAAAATAGTCTGGGTGAGATGGTGGATGAGGATGAGGAAAAAGCCAATATGCTAAATGACTTTTTTTCATCAGTATTTACACAAGAAAATCCCATGGCAGACAAAATGATCAGTGATAAAAATTCCCCATTAAATGTCACCTGCTTAACCCAGCAGGAAGTGCGGCGGCGTCTAAAAATCACTAAAATTGACAAATCTCCGGGCCCGGATGGGATCCACCCCCGAGTACTGCAGGAATTAAGTACAGTCATTGATAGACTATTATTTTTAATCTTTAAAGACTCCATAATAACAGGGTCTGTGCCACAGGACTGGCGTATAGCAAATGTGGTGCCAATATTCAAAAAGGGGAAAACAACTGAACTCGGAAATTATCGGCCAGTAAGCTTCACCTTTACTGTGGGTAAAATCCTGGAGGGCATTCTAAGGGACGCTATACTGGAGTATCTGAAGAGGAAGAACCTCATGACCCAGTATCAGCACGGGTTTACTAGGGACCGTTCATGTCAGACTAATCTGATCAGTTTCTATGAAGAGGTAAGTTCCAGATTGGACCAAGGGAACCCAGTGGATGTAGTGTATATGGACTTTTCAAAAGCTTTTGATACGGTGCCACACAAAAGGTTGATACATAAAATGAGAATAATGGGGATAGGGGAAAATATGTGCAAGTGGGTTGAGAGCTGGCTCAGGGATAGGAAACAAAGGGTGGTTATTAATGGAGCACACTCGGACTGGGTAGCGGTTAGCAGTGGGGTACCACAGGGGTCAGTATTGGGCCCTCTTCTTTTTAACATATTTATTAATGACCTTGTAGGGGGCATTCAGAGTAGAATTTCAATATTTGCAGATGACACTAAACTCTGCAGGGTAATCAATACAGAGGAGGACAATTTTATATTACAGGATGATTTATGTAAACTAGAAGCTTGGGCTGATAAATGGCAAATGAGCTTTAATGGGGATAAATGTAAGGTCATGCACTTGGGTAGAAGTAATAAGATGTATAATTATGTGCTTAATTCTAAAACTCTGGGCAAAACCGTCAATGAAAAAGACCTGGGTGTATGGGTGGATGACAAACTCATATTCAGTGGCCAGTGTCAGGCAGCTGCTACAAAGGCAAATAAAATAATGGGATGCATTAAAAGAGGCATAGATGCTCATGAGGAGAATATAATTTTACCTCTATACAAGTCACTTGTTCGACCACACTTAGAATACTGTGCACAGTTCTGGTCTCCGGTGTTTAAGAAAGACATAGCTGAACTGGAGCGGGTGCAGAGAAGAGCGACCAAGGTTATTAGAGGACTGGGGGGTCTGCAATACCAAGATAGGTTATTACACTTGGGGCTATTTAGTTTGGAAAAACGAAGACTAAGGGGTGATCTTATTTTAATGTATAAATATATGAGGGGACAGTACAAAGACCTTTCTGATGATCTTTTTAATCATAGACCTGAAACAGGGACAAGGGGGCATCCTCTGCGTTTGGAGGAAAAAAGGTTTAAGCCTAATAACAGACGCGGATTCTTTACTGTAAGAGCAGTGAGACTATGGAACTCTCTGCCGTATGATGTTGTAATGAGTGATTCATTACTTAAATTTAAGAGGGGACTGGATACATTTCTGGAAAAGTATAATGTTACAGGGTATATACACTAGATTCCTTGATAGGGCGTTGATCCAGGGAACTAGTCTGATTGCCGTATGTGGAGTCGGGAAGGAATTTTTTTTCCCCAATGTGGAGCTTACTCTTTGCCACATGGGGTTTTTTTGCCTTCCTCTGGATCAACATGTTAGGGCATGTTAGGTTAGGCTATGGGGTGAACTAGATGGACATATAGTCTTCCTTCAACCTTAATAACTATGTAACTAATCACCACTAGATGTCAGTATAGCACTATAATCACCACTAGATGTCAGTATAGCACTATAATCAACACTAGATGTCAGTATTACACTATAATCACCACTAGATGTCAGTATAGCACTATAATCACCACTAGATGTCAGTATAACACTATAATCACCACTAGATGTCAGTATAGCACTATAATCACCACTAGATGTCAGTATAGCACTATAATCACCACTAGATGTCAGTATAACACTATAATCACCACTAGATGTCAGTATAACATTATAATCACCACTAGATGTCAGTATAGCACTATAATCACCACTAGATGTCAGTATAACACTATAATCGCCACTAGATGTCAGTATTACACTATAATCGCCACTAGATGTCAGTATAGCACTATAATCACCACTAGATGTCAGTATAGCACTATAATCAACACTAGATGTCAGTATTACACTATAATCACCACTAGATGTCAGTATAGCACTATAATCACCACTAGATGTCAGTATAGCACTATAATCACCACTAGATGTCAGTATTACACTATAATCACCACTAGATGTCAGTATAGCACTATAATCACCACTAGATGTCAGTATAACACTATAATCGCCACTAGATGTCAGTATTACACTATAATCACCACTAGATGTCAGTATAACACTATAATCACCACTAGATGTCAGTATAGCACTATAATCACCACTAGATGTCAGTATTACACTATAATCACCACTAGATGTCAGTATAACAATATAATCACCACTAGATGTCAGTATTACACTATAATCACCACTAGATGTCAGTATAACACTATAATCACCACTAGATGTCAGTATAACACTATAATCACCACTAGATGTCAGTATTACACTATAATCACCACTAGATGTCAGTATAACACTATAATCACCACTAGATGTCAGTATTACACTATAATCACCACTAGATGTCAGTATAACACTATAATCACCACTAGATGTCAGTATAACACTATAATCACCACTAGATGTCAGTATTACACTATAATCACCACTAGATGTCAGTATTACACTATAATCACCACTAGATGTCAGTATAACACTATAATCACCACTAGATGTCAGTATTACACTATAATCACCACTAGATGTCAGTATAACACTATAATCACCACTAGATGTCAGTATTACACTATAATCACCACTAGATGTCAGTATAGCACTATAATCACCACTAGATGTCAGTATAACACTATAATCACCACTAGATGTCAGTATAACACTATAATCACCACTAGATGTCAGTATAGCACTATAATCACCACTAGATGTCAGTATAGCACTATAATCACCACTAGATGTCAGTATTACACTATAATCACCACTAGATGTCAGTATAACACTATAATCACCACTAGATGTCAGTATTACACTATAATCACCACTAGATGTCAGTATAGCACTATAATCACCACTAGATGTCAGTATAACACTATAATCACCACTAGATGTCAGTATTACACTATAATCACCACTAGATGTCAGTATAACACTATAATCACCACTAGATGTCAGTATTACACTATAATCACCACTAGATGTCAGTATAACAATATAATCACCACTAGATGTCAGTATAACACTATAATCATCACTAGATGTCAGTATAGCACTATAATCACCACTAGATGTCAGTATTACACTATAATCATCACTAGATGTCAGTATAACACTATAATCACCACTAGATGTCAGTATAACACTATAATCACCACTAGATGTCAGTATAGCACTATAATCACCACTAGATGTCAGTATAGCACTATAATCACCACTAGATGTCAGTATTACACTATAATCACCACTAGATGTCAGTATAACACCATAATCACCACTAGATGTCAGTATAACAATATAATCACCACTAGATGTCAGTATAACACTATAATCACCACTAGATGTCAGTATAACACTATAATCACCACTAGATGTCAGTATAACACTATAATCACCACTAGATGTCAGTATTACACTATAATCACCACTAGATGTCAGTATAACACTATAATCACCACTAGATGTCAGTATTACACTATAATCATCACTAGATGTCAGTATAACACTATAATCACCACTAGATGACAGTATTACACTATAATCACCACTAGATGACAGTATAACAATATAATCACCACTAGATGACAGTATAACAATATAATCACCACTAGATGTCAGTATAGCACTATAATCACCACTAGATGACAGTATTACACTATAATCACCACTAGATGTCAGTATAGCATTATAGTCACCACTAGATGTCAGTATAACAATATAATCACCACTAGATGTCAGTATAGCACTATAATCACCACTAGATGACAGTATTACACTATAATCACCACTAGATGACAGCATAACAATATAATCACCACTAGATGTCAGTATAGCACTATAATCACCACTAGATGACAGTATTACACTATAATCACCACTAGATGTCAGTATAGCATTATAGTCACCACTAGATGTCAGTATTACACTATAATCACCACTAGATGTCAGTATAACACTATAATCACCACTAGATATCAGTATAGCATTATAGTCACCACTAGATGTCAGTATAACAATATAATCACCACTAGATGTCAGTATTACACTATAATCACCACTAGATGTCAGTATTACACTATAATCACCACTAGATGTCAGTATAACAATATAATCACCACTAGATGTCAGTATAACACTATAATCACCACTAGATGTCAGTATAACAATATAATCACCACTAGATGTCAGTATAAGGGTATGTTCACACGTTCAGGATTTCCATCCTTTTTTTTTCAGGACAGTTTTTTTAAAAAAACTGCAGCTCTTGGCAGAAAGCGCAGGTCCTTTTTTTGTCCTTTTTTGATGCGTTTTTTGATGCATTTTTTGATGCGTTTTTTTATCTTTTTTTATGCAGTTTTCTATGCAGAGACTGTGTGTTTCCTAGGAAGCTTTTTAGGGCTAAAATGGCTGAAAATACCCTAACCCTACCCCTATCTCAGTGATCAAAATGCACTTTGGAGCGAATCTGCCGGCCGGCAGATTCGGCGGGCGCACTGCGCATGCGCCCGCCATTTTGCAAGATGGCGGCGCCCAGGGAGAAGACGGCCGGACGGACACCGGGACGCCGGGTAAGTATAAGGGGGGGAGATTAGGGCACGGGGGGGGGGGGGCATCGGAGCACTGGGGGGGGGGCATCGGAGCACGGGGGGGCAGCCACACTCCGCCCACGCACTTCCGCCCGCTCCCCCGCACTTCCTGCTGCAGCGGTTCTGCACATCAAATCGCAGTAAAACCCGCAGATATATTTTTGATCTGCGGGTTTTACTGCGATTTTGACCTCACAATGGAGGTCTATGGGTGCAGAACCGCTGCGGTTCAGGAAAAAGAAGTGACATGCTCCTTCTTTTTTGCCGCAGCTATTCTGCGCGGCTTTTTAAACGAAATTACGGACCATGTGCACAGCAGTGACTGTTTTCCATAGGGTTACATTGTTATGTACCCTGCATGGAAAACTGCTGCGGAACCGCAGCGGCAATACCGCTGCGGTTCCGCAGTAAAAAACGCACTGTGTGAACATGGCCTAACACTATAATCACCACTAGATGTCAGTATAACAATATAGTCACCACTAGATGTCAGTATTATACTATAATCACCACTAGATGACAGTATTACACTATAATCACCACTAGATGTCAGTATTACACTATAATCACCACTAGATGTCAGTATAACAATATAGTCACCACTAGATGTCAGTATTACACTATAATCACCACTAGATGACAGTATTACACTATAATCACCACTAGATGTCAGTATAGCATTATAGTCACCACTAGATGTCAGTATAACAATATAATCACCACTAGATGTCAGTATAGCACTATAATCACCACTAGATGACAGTATTACACTATAATCACCACTAGATGACAGCATAACAATATAATCACCACTAGATGTCAGTATAGCACTATAATCACCACTAGATGACAGTATTACACTATAATCACCACTAGATGTCAGTATAGCATTATAGTCACCACTAGATGTCAGTATTACACTATAATCACCACTAGATGTCAGTATAACACTATAATCACCACTAGATATCAGTATAGCATTATAGTCACCACTAGATGTCAGTATAACAATATAATCACCACTAGATGTCAGTATTACACTATAATCACCACTAGATGTCAGTATTACACTATAATCACCACTAGATGTCAGTATAACAATATAATCACCACTAGATGTCAGTATAACACTATAATCACCACTAGATGTCAGTATAACAATATAATCACCACTAGATGTCAGTATAAGGGTATGTTCACACGTTCAGGATTTCCATCCTTTTTTTTTCAGGACAGTTTTTTTTAAAAAACTGCAGCTCTTGGCAGAAAGCGCAGGTCCTTTTTTTGTCCTTTTTTGATGCGTTTTTTGATGCATTTTTTGATGCGTTTTTTTATCTTTTTTTATGCAGTTTTCTATGCAGAGACTGTGTGTTTCCTAGGAAGCTTTTTAGGGCTAAAATGGCTGAAAATACCCTAACCCTACCCCTATCTCAGTGATCAAAATGCACTTTGGAGCGAATCTGCCGGCCGGCAGATTCGGCGGGCGCACTGCGCATGCGCCCGCCATTTTGCAAGATGGCGGCGCCCAGGGAGAAGACGGCCGGACGGACACCGGGACGCCGGGTAAGTATAAGGGGGGGAGATTAGGGCACGGGGGGGGGGGGCATCGGAGCACTGGGGGGGGGGGCATCGGAGCACGGGGGGGCAGCCACACTCCGCCCACGCACTTCCGCCCGCTCCCCCGCACTTCCTGCTGCAGCGGTTCTGCACATCAAATCGCAGTAAAACCCGCAGATATATTTTTGATCTGCGGGTTTTACTGCGATTTTGACCTCACAATGGAGGTCTATGGGTGCAGAACCGCTGCGGTTCAGGAAAAAGAAGTGACATGCTCCTTCTTTTTTGCCGCAGCTATTCTGCGCGGCTTTTTAAACGAAATTACGGACCATGTGCACAGCAGTGACTGTTTTCCATAGGGTTACATTGTTATGTACCCTGCATGGAAAACTGCTGCGGAACCGCAGCGGCAATACCGCTGCGGTTCCGCAGTAAAAAACGCACTGTGTGAACATGGCCTAACACTATAATCACCACTAGATGTCAGTATAACAATATAGTCACCACTAGATGTCAGTATTATACTATAATCACCACTAGATGACAGTATTACACTATAATCACCACTAGATGTCAGTATTACACTATAATCACCACTAGATGTCAGTATAACAATATAGTCACCACTAGATGTCAGTATTACACTATAATCACCACTAGATGTCAGTATAACAATATAGTCACCACTAGATGTCAGTATTATACTATAATCACCACTAGATGACAGTATTACACTATAATCACCACTAGATGTCAGTATTACACTATAATCACCACTAGATGTCAGTATAACAATATAGTCACCACTAGATGTCAGTAAAACACTATAATCACCACTAGATGTCAGTATCTATATATATAACTAGATTGTGGCCCGATTCTAACGCATCGGGTATTCTAGAATATGCATGTCCCCATAGTATATGGACAATGATGATTCCAGAATTCGCAGCAGACTGTGCCCGTCGCTGATTGGTCGAGGCAACCATTATGACATCATCGCCGCCATGGCAACCATTATGACATCTACGTCGATACTGTGCCCGTCGCTGAATCAGAAACGTGAGATTTCTATGTCCTTTATGACATCATCGTCGCTGTGCCCGTTGCTGATTGGTCGAGGCCGCCAGGGATTGGTCCAGGGATTTCCTGGACAGACAGACAGAAAGACAGACAGACGGAAAAACCCTTAGACAATTATAATATATATATATATATATATATATATATATATATATAATTGTCTAAGGGTTTTTCCGTCTGTCTGTCTTGGAAATCCCGGCTCTGATTGGTCGAGGCCGCCAGGCCTCGACCAATCAGAGACCGGCACAGCATGGCGATGATGATGTCATAAAGGTTGCCTCGACCAATCAGTGACGGGCACAGTCTGCTGCAAATTCGCCTCGACCAATCAGCGAAGGGCACAGTATCGACGTAGATGTCATAATGGTTGCCATGGCGACGATGATGTCATAAAGGTTGCCTTGACCAATCAGCGACGGGCAGTCTGCCGCGAATTCTGGAATCATCATTGTCCATATACTACTGGGACATGCATATTCTAGAATACCCGATGCGTTAGAATCGGGCCACAATCTAGTTACACTATAATCACCACTAGATGTCAGTATTACACTATAATCACCACTAGATGTCAGTATAAGGCTACGTTCACACTAGCGTTGTGCGCCGCTGCGTCGGCGACGCACAACGCACCGACGCGTGCGTCGTTTTTTGACGAAAATGGGACGCAAGAAAAATGCAACGCAACAAGCAAAAACACATGCGTCCCCCATGTTAAACATAGGGGCGCATGACGCGTGCGTCGCCGCTGCATCGCCCGACGCTAGCGCGACGCACACTAGCCGAACGCTAGTGTGAACGTAGCCTAACACTATAATCACCACTAGATGTCAGTATTACACTATAATCACCACTAGATGTCAGTATAACACTATAATCACCACTAGATGTCAGTATTACACTATAATCACCACTAGATGTCAGTATAACACTATAATCACCACTAGATGTCAGTATTACACTATAATCACCACTAGATGTCAGTATTACACTATAATCACCACTAGATGTCAGTATAACACTATAATCACCACTAGATGTCAGTATTACACTATAATCACCACTAGATGTCAGTATTACACTATAATCACCACTAGATGTCAGTATAACACTATAATCACCACTAGATGTCAGTATTACACTATAATCATTCACATGTAAAGCGCCATGGAATAAATGGCGCTATAAAAATGTATAATAATAATAATAATAATAATAATCACCACTAGATGTCAGTATAACACTATAATCACCACTAGATGTCAGTATAACACTATAATCACCACTAGATGTCAGTATTACACTATAATCACCACTAGATGTCAGTATAATGTGTGTGCGGCGGTGATGTCCACACTAAGGAGGTAATGTCCGCAGCGCGCAGGACTCCATGTGCCGCTCACCTTGCCAGCTGTCGTTGCACACACACAGCTTCTCTCCGGTCAGGTCACAGTAGCCGTGGTCGGGGCTGCCGCAGTTATTCTTGCAGTAGGGGATGTCGCAGGCCTCTCCCTTCCAGTATTTGTCGCATTCGCAGTACACGCGGCCGGGGACGGAGATGCTGGTCGCACATTTGCCGTGGGAGGAGCAGTTACTGGGACAGGAATTTATTCTATGGAGGAAGAAGAAGAGCGATTACAGCGATACAGTGGACGCCATGTTGTGGGCGAACGGCATCAACACCATGTAACGGCCGTGGAACATAACTATGGAGCGCGGATCTAAACCTCCCTCCATACATCAATCATGTGAGAAATACCCCCCTCCCCCCCTTATACAGCGGAGCGGGGCCCAGCCCCCCCGTTATACAGCGGAGCGGGGCCCAGCCCCCCCCCCCGTTATACAGCGGAGCGGGGCCCAGCCTCCCCCCCCGATATATAGCGGAGCGGGGCCCAGCCCCCCCGTTATACAGCGGAGCGGGGCCCAGTCCCCCCGTTATATAGCGGAGCGGGGCCCAGCCCCCCCTTTATACAGCGGAGCGGGGTCTAGTCGTTCCCACGTCTTGTGCACCAGTGACAGATGCCGGCACATCGCAGCGGGTGATGTACCAGATACCGGGATGTGGACGACCCCGCGGTGTCTACGTACGAGTAGAAGATATTGAATCCGGTCAGGTTGTACGCGGCGTCGCTGAAGAAGTGCAGGAGGGCGTAACCTGACGTGGTGACCACCTCCGGGACGGTTTCATTTCCAGCCGCTTCAGGGACGATCAGACCGCTGCAAGGAAAACACACGGAGGTTACAACAATGTCCGGCACTGATACACTGGAACGAGCCCCTCAGCTGCGTCACCACTGGGGGGTTTCTCTGATTGTAAACAACAATGTTGCCATTCACTGACAGCAAGAAGAAATCCTAGCAAAGGTCTACTAGAAAGCTGCAGAGCTGTTCAGTGTGGAGCCAGTGGGCAGAGAGACCCGGCCTCCCCCGCACTGTGCCGACAGCAAGAGAGCCGGCCTCCCCCGCACTGTGCCGACAGCAAGAGAGCCGGCCGCCCCCGCACTGTGCCGACAGCAAGAGAGCCGGCCTCCCCCGCACTGTGCCGACAGCAAGAGAGCCGGCCGCCCCCGCACTGTGCCGACAGCAAGAGAGCCGGCCGCCCCCGCACTGTGCCGACAGCAAGAGAGCCGGCCGCCCCCGCACTGTGCCGACAGCAAGAGAGCCGGCCGCCCCCGCACTGTGCCGACAGCAAGAGAGCCGGCCGCCCCCGCACTGTGCCGACAGCAAGAGAGCCGGCCGCCCCCGCACTGTGCCGACAGCAAGAGAGCCGGCCGCCCCCGCACTGTGCCGACAGCAAGAGAGCCGGCCGCCCCCGCACTGTGCCGACAGCAAGAGAGCCGGCCGCCCCCGCACTGTGCCGACAGCAAGAGAGCCGGCCTACCCCGCACTGTGCCGACAGCAAGAGAGCCGGCCGCCCCCGCACTGTGCCGACAGCAAGAGAGCCGGCCGCCCCCGCACTGTGCCGACAGCAAGAGAGCCGGCCGCCCCCGCACTGTGCCGACAGCAAGAGAGCCGGCCGCCCCCGCACTGTGCCGACAGCAAGAGAGCCGGCCGCCCCCGCACTGTGCCGACAGCAAGAGAGCCGGCCGCCCCCGCACTGTGCCGACAGCAAGAGACAGCACCAACTACAAAGGGACAAAGTAACAAAACCTAAGCACTTAGCTTGTGCACAGCGCAGCTAAACTCCACACCACAGACAGCAGAGCTCCAAACACCAGACGTGGTCGACACCAGAGCGCGGCCTCTGCGAGGTTGGTCTCCAGAAAGGACCTGTGTCACCAACAGTCAGCTGATGCACCATGTGACCTTTTATAGGATGTGGGCGTGGTCACCAACATCAGCTGACCAAGGAATAAAAGCGTGAGGAACCAGATTGGCCACAAACCAAAACTGGATGGTGACCTGTGGGCTGATACATTGTAACAAGTCGGGGAGATGTGGACACAGCTGCGGCCTTAACCCCTGCCCTCCCGGGTGTTCTCACATTTCCGTCCTCTCGGTGTAACAATGGCGTCTTAGGCCGGCCTCACACTCAGTAGTAAAGCCAGTGACTGAGGGCAGATATTAATAGCCTGGAGAGGGTCCACGGTTATTGGCCCCCCCCCTCTCCATTATTAATTTGGCTTAATGTCACCTTACAATAGCAAGGTGGCATTAACCCTTCATTACCCCATATCCCACCGCTACACGGGAATGGGAAGAGAGTGGCCAAGTGCCAGAATAGGCGCATCTTCCAGATGTGCCTGTTCTGGGGTGGCTGGGGGCAGATGTTTTTAGCCGGGGGGGGGGGGGCAATAACCGTGGACCCTCTCCAGGCTATTAATATCTGCCCTCAGTCACTGGCTTTACTACTCTGGCGGGGAAAATTGCGCGAGAGCCCACGCCAATTTTTTCCGCCATTTAACCCTTTAATTTAGTAGATAGAACGGCCAAATTTTGCAGATACACACTACTGACATTAGTAGAGTGGAATCTGCAAAAAAGATGGGGAGAAGACATGGTTTACTGTATGTAATCATGTCTCATATCATGTCGGGTTTAGGAAGGAGAAAGCAAAAGCCGGTAATTGAATTACCGGCTTTAAAGCTGTATAGCGCTGGATGAAATATATATATATACCTATTCTATGTGTACACATTTATTCTACCTTTTCTATTCTAACCTGTCAGTGTGATTTTACTGTACACCGCACTGAATTCCCGGCTTTTCTATAGAACACCGCTGCGTATTTCTCGCAAGTGACACTGCTGGTCCGTGTGTAATCCGTATTTTTCTCGTCCCCATAGACTTTGGCGATTTTTTTTTTTTTTTGCGCAATACGGTGACAAATGCAGCATGCTGTGATTTTCTACGTCTGTACAAGACCGTATAATACGGATCAGTAAAATACGGCTGATAGGAGCTGGGCCATAGAGAATAATTGGGCTGTCTGCAGTCCGTATTTTCTGCGCCTCTCATACGTCCGTAAACCTCACTAGTGTGACGCCGGCCTTACAGGACGAGTCTTCATCACTTCACCGTATAACGTTCCCAGAGCGGAGGATCCTCCGGCCGCCGCCGTTACTGCGACACTGAACTCTTATAGATGGGATTTTAATTTAGTGATAAAAACATTTATCAATTTCTAGAACAAACACCCAGCGACCTCCCCGCTGACGGCCGAGGGCTCGCACGCTGCTCAGTGTCGCGCTGATGGTTTTATTGCTGCTACTTAGGGGGGAAACAATGATTTGTTCACCATTAATTGCTTTCTTTCTGAGTGAGAATAATTTATTCCGCTGTTTCTATTTAATTGCTCTTTTCTGGGGCAGAAATCTGGAGCACAGGAGGGTCGGGATGTGGAGAGCGGAACCTGAGGATCACCACCAGCCATTCCCGGATCTGACCACTAGATGTCGCCAGCGCTCCACGTGACAGGACACGGTCGTCTCTCAACCGCTGCTCAGTGAGGTCACGTGACGAGGACGCTGGATGAGGCGCTGAGGTCACGGTGTGATGACACTGACGTAACGTCACTGCGCTACCACAGGTCTCATGTCGTGTTCGCTCTGGTCTCTGAGGTCTCATATTGCGCTCTGGTCTCATGTCGCGCTCGCTCTGGTCTCATGTCGCGCTCGCTCTGGTCTCATGTCACGCTGGCTCTGGTCTCATGTCGCGCTGGCTCTGGTCTCATGTCACGCTCGCTCTGGTCTCATGTCGGGCTCGCTCTGGTCTCATGTCGGGCTCGCTCTGGTCTCATGTCGCGCTCGCTCTGGTCTCATGTCGCGCTCGCTCTGGTCTCATGTCGCGCTCGCTCTGGTCTCATGTCGCGCTCGCTCTGGTCTCATGTCACGCTCGCTCTGGTCTCGTCACGCTCGCTCTGGTCTCATATTGCGCTCTGGTCTCATGTCGCGCTCGCTCTGGTCTCATGTCGCGCTCGCTCTGGTCTCATGTCGCGCTCGCTCTGGTCTCATGTCGCGCTCGCTCTGGTCTCATGTCGCGCTCGCTCTGGTCTCATGTCGCGCTCGCTCTGGTCTCATGTCGCGCTCGCTCTGGTCTCATGTCGCGCTCGCTCTGGTCTCATGTCACGCTCGCTCTGGTCTCATGTCGCGCTCGCTCTGGTCTCATGTCGCGCTCGCTCTGGTCTCATGTCGCGCTGGCTCTGGTCTCAGGTTGGGCTCACTCTGGTCTCATGTCACGCTCGCTCTGGTCTCATGTCGGGCTCGCTCTGGTCTCATGTCACGCTCGCTCTGGTCTCATGTCACGCTCGCTCTGGTCTCAGGTTGGGCTCACTCTGGTCTCATGTCACGCTCGCTCTGGTCTCATGTCGGGCTCGCTCTGGTCTCATGTCACGCTCGCTCTGGTCTCGTCACGCTCGCTCTGGTCTCATGTTGCTCTCTGTCTGGTCTCATGTCGCGCTCGCTCTGGTCTCATGTCGCGCTCGCTCTGGTCTCATGTCCCGCTCGCTCTGGTCTCATGTCCCGCTCGCTCTGGTCTCATGTCGCGCTCGCTCTGGTCTCATGTCGCGTACACAGTGCGCTATTTGCGGCCCTATCCTTAGCGGTGCTGATTAGACATCACGTGATCGATGGCGGGGTCTCACCTGAGGACGGCGATGAGCGGGGAGTACACGGAGTCTCCATCGTACACGTACATGTGGTCCCAGCTGCATTCGGTGGCGAAGTGATTGAAGCGCAATCTCAGGATGGCGTTCGAACTGCAAAAGAGAAAAAACAAGATTAAATTAAGGCTACGAGACGCGACCTCATCAGCCAATCAGATTCCACTCCTCACTCTCACGACCACCCGCCTGCATCCTAGGACTAAAGTCCTGCAACGCCCGCACAGACTCTCAGCTTCCAGCCCTGATGTCTCACAGCTGAAGGTCTGTTACCTTGTAACTAGTCTGGACAATCCTCTGTGAGCTAAACAGCCAATACTGCAGACTGATACACTGTAACAAACCCTCAGATGTGAGCAGGAAACGGTAAAAACCTGATTCCCTTTCTACACAATCAAAATAAGAGGACGATGCCGGACTGTAAATACCCGGGCTGTTCTGCAGGTGCAATGGCTTCACTGCCCCCGGGGGGGCGATACTTCAGCGTGGGGGTACATGGAGTCAGTCACCAGCTCCCAGAGTTATACTTCAGTGTGGGGTCCCCGGGGTCAGCCACCAGCCCCCGGGGTCATACTTCAGTGCGGGGGTCCTTGGGATCAGCCACCAGCCCCCGGGGTCATACTTCAGTGCGGGGGTCCTTGGGATCAGCCACCAGCCCCTGGGGTTATACTGTGTGGGGGTCCCTGGGGTCAGCCACCAGCCCTCGGGGTTATACTGTGTGGGGGTCCCTGGGGGTCAGCCACCAGCCCCTGGGGTTATACCTGTGTGGGGGTCCCTGGGATCAGCCACCAGCCCCTGGGGTTATACTGTGTGGGGGTCCCTGGGGTTATACCTGTGTGGGGGTCCCTGGGGTCAGCCACCAGCCCCTGGGGTTATACCTGTGTGGGGGTCCCTGGGGTCAGCCACCAGCCCTCGGGGTTATACTGTGTGGGGGTCCCTGGGGTCAGCCACCAGCCCCTGGGGTTATACCTGTGTGGGGGTCCCTGGGGTCAGTCTCCAGCCCCTGGGGTTATACTGTGTGGGGGTCCCTGGGGTCAGCCACCAGCCCTCGGGGTTATACTGTGTGGGGGTCCCTGGGGGTCAGCCACCAGCCCCTGGGGTTATACCTGTGTGGGGGTCCCTGGGATCAGCCACCAGCCCCTGGGGTTATACTGTGTGGGGGTCCCTGGGGTTATACCTGTGTGGGGGTCCCTGGGGTCAGCCACCAGCCCCTGGGGTTATACCTGTGTGGGGGTCCCTGGGGTCAGCCACCAGCCCTCGGGGTTATACTGTGTGGGGGTCCCTGGGGGTCAGCCACCAGCCCCTGGGGTTATACTGTGTGGGGGTCCCTGGGGTCAGTCTCCAGCCCCTGGGGTTATACTGTGTGGGGGTCCCTGGGGTCAGCCACCAGCCCCCGGGGTTATACCTGTGTGGGGGTCCCTGGGATTATACTGTGTGGGGGTCAGCCACCAGCCCCTGGGGTTATACTGTGTGGGGGTCCCTGGGGTCAGCACCCAGCCCCGGGGTTATACCTGTGTGGGGGTCCCTGGGGTCAGCCCCCGGGGTTATACCTGTGTGGGGGTCCCTGGGGTCAGTCTCCAGCCCCCGGGGTCATACTCACTAGCCCTCGATGAGCCAGGTGCACTTGGTCTTGTACTTGTAGTTGATGGGTCCGTCTGTCAGGAAGCCGGATGGTTCCGTTAATCTGCAAAACACAAGAGCCGGAGAGCGGTGAGCGAGGAAACGATCGGCAGAAGGACAGAATTTTAGGGGGGCTCCTGCGCCTCTCACAGACCCACCAGGGGGTGACGGCGGCAGCCTACAGCACGGGGGGCCGCTAGCGGCCCAGGGCCGACACCACCTGGCGCACAACCAAGAGGATAACCCTCATCATCCGAATCACAGGACACTACATCCACCAGATGATACAATGTATCTATAAAATGTGTCACCTACTCCAGAGCAACGCCGAGACCACCGGAGCACGAGGACCCTGCCCGACCTGCTCACACAGCCGACACCCGACGCACACAGGTGTGAACAGAGCTCTGCAGGAGAGATTGTCTGCACTGACACACTGGACCAAACCTACAGAAACGCAGCTGAACACGCAGCCCTCTATTGCTCCCTGTTATCAGCCATTTCCATCCTGTAAGAATACATTGAATGGCTTTGATTCCCTTTTCCCCGGATGGCGGAATACTGAGCGTTCCTTATAATTCAGCTCTCGTCCTCCATAGCGCCCCGTGTACTACAACTCCCAGCCTCCCCACAGTCTGGCTACACTTCCTCCTGGCAGAACATGCATAATGCTGACTGACAGGCGGCAGCGCCCTGGACTGGCAGCAGCCTGCTGGTCCTGGTGACGGGGCACAGGGGCCACACTGATGATGGGGAGCTGCATGATTATCCCCATCTGTAGGGTCTCCGGGGAGGGGGTGGTCGCCCCCATATTATCACATGCTGGAGAGGATCACTCCCACCTTCCTCACACAGGAGGGTCCCCAGGGACGACACAACCGGCAGATGACCCCTCACTGCTGGAGGACACTACTCCCATCATGCCACTATTGTAACCTGCTGTGTGACCAGATCAGGACAGAGGGGCAGCACTGGGGGCAGTACTACTGGGGGCAGCACTATTGGGGGCAGTACTACTGGGGGCAGCATTGGGGGCAGTACTACTGGGGGCAGCATTGGGGACAGTACTACTGGGGGCAGCATTGGGGACAGTACTACTGGGGGCAGCATTGGGGGCAGCATTGGGGACAGTACTACTGGGGGCAGCATTGGGGACAGTACTACTGGGGGCAGCATTGGGGACAGTACTACTGGGGGCAGTACTACTGGGGGCAGCACTATTGGGGGCAGTACTACTGGGGGCAGCATTGGGGGCAGTACTACTGGGGGCAGCATTGGGGACAGTACTACTGGGGGCAGCATTGGGGACAGTACTACTGGGGGCAGCATTGGGGACAGTACTACTGGGGGCAGCACTGGGGGCAGTATTACTGGGGGCAGCATTGGGGGCAGTATTACTGGGGGCAGCATTGGGGGCAGTACTACTGGGGGCAGCATTGGGGGCAGTACTACTGGGGGCAGCATTGGGGACAGTACTACTGGGGGCAGCACTGGGGGCAGTATTACTGGGGGCAGCATTGGGGGCAGTATTACTGGGGGCAGCATTGGGGGCAGTACTACTGGGGGCAGCATTGGGGGCAGTACTACTGGGGGCAGTACTACTGGGGGCAGCATTGGGGGCAGTACTACTGGGGGCAGCATTGGGGACAGTACTACTGGGGGCAGCATTGGGGACAGTACTACTGGGGGCAGCATTGGGGACAGTACTACTGGGGGCAGCATTGGGGGCAGCATTGGGGACAGTACTACTGGGGGCAGCACTGGGGGCAGTACTACTGGGGGCAGCATTGGGGGCAGCATTGGGGGCAGTACTATTGGGGGCAGTACTACTGGGGGCAGTACTACTGGGGGCAGCATTGGGGGTAGTACTACTGGGGGCAGCATTGGGGGCAGCATTGGGGGCAGTACTATTGGGGGCAGTACTACTGGGGGCAGTACTACTGGGGGCAGCATTGGGGGTAGTACTACTGGGGGCAGCATTGGGGGCAGTACTACTGGGGGCAGCATTGGGGGCAGTACTACTGGGGGCAGCATTAGGGGCAGTACTACTGGGGGCAGCATTGGGGGCAGTACTACTGGGGGCAGCATTAGGAGCAGTAGTACTGGGGGCAGTACTACTGGGGGCAGCATTAGGGGCAGTACTACTGGGGGCAGCATTACTGGGGCAGCATTGGGGGCAGTACTACTGGGGGCAGCATTAGGGGCAGTACTACTGGGGGCAGCATTACTGGGGCAGCATTGGGGGCAGTACTACTGGGGGCAGCATTACTGGGGCAGCATTGGGGGCAGTACTACTGGGGGCAGCATTAGGGGCAGTACTACTGGGGGCAGCATTACTGGGGCAGCATTGGGGGCAGTACTACTGGGGGCAGCATTAGGGGCAGCATTGGGGGCAGTACTACTGGGGGCAGCATTAGGGGCAGCATTGGGGGCAGTACTACTGGGGGCAGCATTAGGGGCAGCATTGGGGGCAGTACTACTGGGGGCAGCATTAGGGGCAGCATTGGGGGCAGTACTACTGGGGGCAGCATTAGGGGTAGCCTGGGGGGGCAGCACTGGGGGAGCGCTGACACATTTCACGATCATTTCTTGATTTTGGGGGGGGGTGTGACCCTGAGGTTGGGGGGGTTGTGACCCTGAGGTTGGGGGGGTTGTGACCCTGAGGTTGGGGGGGTGTAACCCTGAGGTTGGGGGGGGTGTAACCCTGAGGTTGGGGGGGTGTGTGACCCTGAGGTTGGGGGGGGGGTGACCCTGAGGTTGGGGGGGGGTGACCCTGAGGTTGGGGGGGTGTGACCCTGAGGTTGGGGGGGGTGTGACCCTGAGGTTGGGGGTGTGTGACCCTGAGGTTGGGGGTGTGTGACCCTGAGGTTGGGGGGTGTGTGACCCTGACACTTCTCCTGGGGCCAGTGGTCGGTGGCACGACAGCAGGTGGGTTAGGACTGTAACCCCCATCATCCGACACCTGTTGCCGCTAGTAACAGTGACTGCAGGAGCGGATGATCGGGGTATTCCACAGTCACCGGCTGCGATCGTTCGGAAATAAACGAATGAAAAACTCAATGTGAATTCCCCCCTATTTTATTAACCAACCAGAAAAAAACTCCCAGTTGGGGGCTGCAATCCTCAGCCGTCAGCTTCAGCAAGGTTGGCTATCAAGAATAGAGGCCCCCTTTATTATTGACAACCAGCATTGCTAAAGCTCACAGCTGGGGGCGGGTAAGGAGCCATGGATATAGCCCCCCAGCCTAAAAACAGAAGCTGCCCAGAAAAGGCGCATCTATTAGAAGCATCAATTATGGCGCTATCCCCGACTCTTCCCACCTGACCTGTAGCGGTGGCAGGAGGGGCTCATATTTGTGGGGTTGAGGTCACAAGAGAGATTGTGAGCTCTGGGGTCAGGGATGATGGGAGTAGTGATACACTGTGTGATAGGAGATTAGATTGTGAGCTCTGGGGTCAGGGATGATGGGAGTAGTGATACATTGTGTGATAGGAGATTAGATTGTGAGCTCTGGGGTCAGGGATGATGGGAGTAGTGATACATTGTGTGATAGGAGATTAGATTGTGAGCTCCGGGGTCAGGGATGATGGGAGTAGTGATACATTGTGTGATAGGAGATTAGATTGTGAGCTCTGTGGTCAGGGATGATGGGAGTAGTGATACATTGTGTGATAGGAGATTAGATTGTGAGCTCTGAGGTCGGGGATGATGGGAGTAGTGATACACTGTGTGATAGGAGATTAGATTGTGAGCTCCGGGGTCAGGGATGATGGGAGTAGTGATACACTGTGTGATAGGAGATTAGATTGTGAGCTCCGGGGTCAGGGATGATGGGAGTAGTGATACACTGTGTGATAGGAGATTAGATTGTGAGCTCTGGGGTCGGGGATGATGGGAGTAGTGATACACTGTGTGATAGGAGATTAGATTGTGAGCTCCGGGGTCAGAGATGATGGGAGTTGTGATACATTGTGTGATAGGAGATTAGATTGTGAGCTCTGGGGTCAGGGATGATGGGAGTAGTGATACACTGTGTGATAGGAGATTAGATTGTGAGCTCTGGGGTCGGGGATGATGGGAGTAGTGATACATTGTGTGATAGGAGATTAGATTGTGAGCTCCGGGGTCAGGGATGATGGGAGTAGTGATACATTGTGTGATAGATTAGATTGTGAGCTCTGGGGTCAGGGATGATGGGAGTAGTGATACACTGTGTGATAGGAGGTTATATTGTGAGCTCCGGGGTCAGGGATGATGGGAGTAGTGATACATTGTATGATGGGAGATTAGATTGTGAGCTCCGGGGTCAGAGATGATGGGAGTAGTGATACACTGTGTGATAGGAGATTAGATTGTGAGCTCCGGGGTCAGGGATGATGGGAGTAGTGATACATTGTGTGATAGGAGATTAGATTGTGAGCTCTGGGGTCGGGGATGATGGGAGTAGTGATACACTGTGTGATAGGAGATTAGATTGTGAGCTCTGGGGTCAGGGATGATGGGAGTAGTGATACACTGTGTGATAGGAGATTAGATTGTGAGCTCTGGGGTCGGGGATGATGGGAGTAGTGATACATTGTGTGATAGGAGATTAGATTGTGAGCTCTGTGGCCGGGGATGATGGGAGTGATACATTGTGTGATAGGAGATTAGATTGTGAGCTCTGGGGTCGGGGATGATGGGAGTAGTGATACATTGTGTGATAGATTAGATTGTGAGCTCCGGGGTCGGGGATGATGGGAGTAGTGATACACTGTGTGATAGGAGATTAGATTGTGAGCTCCGGGGTCAGAGATGATGGGAGTTGTGATACATTGTGTGATAGGAGATTAGATTGTGAGCTCTGGGGTCAGGGATGATGGGAGTAGTGATACACTGTGTGATAGGAGATTAGATTGTGAGCTCTGGGGTCGGGGATGATGGGAGTAGTGATACACTGTGTGATAGGAGATTAGATTGTGAGCTCTGGGGTCGGGGATGATGGGAGTAGTGATACATTGTGTGATAGGAGATTAGATTGTGAGCTCCGGGGTCAGGGATGATGGGAGTAGTGATACACTGTGTGATAGGAGATTAGATTGTGAGCTCTGGGGTCGGGGATGATGGGAGTAGTGATAGATTAGATTGTGAGCTCTGGGGTCAGGGATGATGGGAGTAGTGATACACTGTGTGATAGGAGGTTATATTGTGAGCTCCGGGGTCAGGGATGATGGGAGTAGTGATACATTGTATGATGGGAGATTAGATTGTGAGCTCCGGGGTCAGAGATGATGGGAGTAGTGATACACTGTGTGATAGGAGATTAGATTGTGAGCTCCGGGGTCAGAGATGATGGGAGTAGTGATACACTGTGTGATAGGAGATTAGATTGTGAGCTCCGGGGTCAGGGATGATAGGAGTAGTGATACATTGTGTGATAGGAGATTAGATTGTGAGCTCTGGGGTCGGGGATGATGGGAGTAGTGATACATTGTGTGATAGATTAGATTGTGAGCTCCGGGGTCGGGGATGATGGGAGTAGTGATACACTGTGTGATAGGAGATTAGATTGTGAGCTCCGGGGTCAGAGATGATGGGAGTAGTGATACATTGTGTGATAGGAGATTAGATTGTGAGCTCTGGGGTCAGGGATGATGGGAGTAGTGATACACTGTGTGATAGGAGATTAGATTGTGAGCTCTGGGGTCGGGGATGATGGGAGTAGTGATACACTGTGTGATAGGAGATTAGATTGTGAGCTCCGGGGTCAGGGATGATGGGAGTAGTGATACATTGTGTGATAGGAGATTAGATTGTGAGCTCTGGGGTCAGGGATGATGGGAGTAGTGATACATTGTGTGATAGGAGATTAGATTGTGAGCTCTGGGGTCGGGGATGATGGGAGTAGTGATACATTGTGTGATAGGAGATTAGATTGTGAGCTCTGTGGTCGGGGATGATGGGAGTAGTGATACACTGTGTGATAGATTAGATTGTGAGCTCCGGGGTCAGGGATGATGGGAGTAGTGATACACTGTGTGATAGGAGATTAGATTGTGAGCTCTGGGGTCAGGGATGATGAGAGTAGTGATACACTGTGTGATAGGAGATTAGATTGTGAGCTCTGGGGTCAGGGATGATGGGAGTAGTGATACACTGTGTGATAGGAGATTAGATTGTGAGCTCTGGGGTCGGGGATGATGGGAGTAGTGATACATTGTGTGATAGGAGATTAGATTGTGAGCTCTGGGGTCGGGGATGATGGGAGTAGTGATACATTGTGTGATAGGAGATTAGATTGTGAGCTCTGGGGTCGGGGATGATGGGAGTAGTGATACATTGTGTGATAGGAGATTAGATTGTGAGCTCTGGGGTCAGGGATGATGGGAGTAGTGATACATTGTGTGATAGGAGATTAGATTGTGAGCTCCGGGGTCAGGGATGATGGGAGTAGTGATACACTGTGTGATAGGAGATTAGATTGTGAGCTCCGGGGTCGGGGATGATGGGAGTAGTGATACTGTGTGATAGGAGATTAGATTGTGAGCTCTGGGGTCAGGGATGATGGGAGTAGTGATACATTGTGTGATAGGAGATTAGATTGTGAGCTCCGGGGTCAGGGATGATGGGAGTAGTGATACACTGTGTGATAGGAGATTAGATTGTGAGCTCTGGGGTCGGGGATGATGGGAGTAGTGATACATTGTGTGATAGGAGATTAGATTGTGAGCTCTGGGGTCGGGGATGATGGGAGTAGTGATACATTGTGTGATAGGAGATTAGATTGTGAGCTCCGGGGTCGGGGATGATGGGAGTAGTGATACACTGTGTGATAGGAGATTAGATTGTGAGCTCTGGGGTCGGGGATGATGGGAGTAGTGATACATTGTGTGATAGGAGATTAGATTGTGAGCTCTGGGGTCGGGGATGATGGGAGTAGTGATACATTGTGTGATAGGAGATTAGATTGTGAGCTCTGGGGTCGGGGATGATGGGAGTAGTGATACATTGTGTGATATCTCTGCGCCTCCAGTAAACACTTGGAATATTTGGAGATTCCATAGAAAACGTCGGACCTCGTGTGGCGGATACAGACGCTGTGCTGGCGCCAATCAGCGTGTAATTAATCCAGAGCCCCCCCATCCTGCAGACCCCCGCTCCACATTCTGCCCACAGAACAGGCGGGCTGGCCGCATTCCCGGACGTCTCCATGGTAACCGCGGCGTGTTCTCAGCCACGGATGATGCCGCGTCCTCCGGAGTCGCCTGTACGCGGACTCGCAGCCATTCCTCTGCACGAGATTGGAGGGGCCGACGCTGCTCTTATTCACGGTCAGTCTGCACTGAGGGAATTCTACTCCTGAACTAGGAGGCTCAGGATGGACAGAACAGAGGGAACAAAAAGAGACCGAGGAATCAGGGATTGTTTGTGGTCTGTAACTATGGCGACACATGGCTCTGCATGAGAGCTGTAGACTCCAAGGGGGATAATGTGCACAAACTGTAAAGCGCTGCAGAATATGTTGGCACTATATAAATGAAGATTATTATTATTATTATTATTAAGAACTTTAATGCAGATGAAGAAAAGTTGCGTCATTTCATATGTAGCAAATCCAAAATGGGCTGATGCAAATATTGGTGCACCCTGCGCGGTTAGTAACTAGTAGTGCCCTTTTGACAGTATCACTACTTGTAAACACTTTTTGTAGCCGGACAAGAGTCTTCAGTTCTTGTTTGAGAGATCTTCCTCCCTTCTTCCTGGGAGAATTCCTCCCGTTCTGTGAGATTCCTGGGGCGTCTTCCGTCCTCTGCTATTTTGAGGTCTCGCCACAGATTATCAATGATGCTCAGATCAGGGGACTGCGAGGGCCATTGTAAAGTCTTTCGCTTGCGCCTTTTGAGGTCGTCTATTGTGGATTTTGATGAGAATTTAGGACCATTATCCATGTGTAGAAGCCATCCTCTTCCTCTATTTACGTTCCCCTTTTTTTTACAGATGGTGTTATGTTTGCATCAAGAATGTATAGAAATGTCATTGAATCCATTCTTCACTCTTCTCTTGAAATGTTCCCCCTGCAATTGGCTACAACACAACCCAAAGCATGATTGATCCTCCCCCATGCTTATTGGTTGGCGTGATGTTCTTTTCCTGAAATTCTGTGCACTTTTTTCTCTACCTTTGATCATTGTGGCCAAATATTTCTATTTTAATCTCATTGGTCCACAGGACTTGTATCCAAAATATATCAGGCTCATTTAGTTAGTTGTTTTTTTTTTTTGCATACTTCTGATGCTGAGTTTTATGGTGAGGACGAAGGAGAGTATTTCTTCTGATGACTCTTCCATGAAGGCCAGGTCTGATAAATCTTTCTGAAGGTCTTTTGCAGTCAAGCGGGGGTTCTGATTTGCCTCTCTAGCAATCCTAGGAGAAGCTCTCACTGAAATTTTGCTTGGTCTTCCAGACCTTATCTTGACCTCCACTGTTCCTGGTAACTGCTATTTCTTAATTACATTTTGAACTGAGGAAAGGGCAGCTTGAGAACTCTTTGCCGTCTTCTTATAGCCTTCTCCTGCTTTGTGGCCTCCACCATTTCCATTTTCAGAGTGCTCGGCAGCGGATTAGAAGAACCCATGGCTGCTGGTTTTGGCACAAGGTTGGAGGAGGTCGGGTTCTTATAAAGCTAGGAAATTTGTATCACCTGGCCTTCCTAACGATGATGGTGAACAAGTCATAACCCTAACAGGCTAATTAAGGGCTGAGGCCTTGGTCAAAGTTATCTGAGCGCACAAATCTCCAAGGGTGCAGAAACTTTTGCATCGACCCATTTTCCCTTTTGTAATTTTTAAAATGTAAAAAGATTAAAATATTTTTTTCCCTAAGATACACAAAGGAAGTGTCATGTGTAACTTTAGGCCTTTTAGAGATGATTTCAACTTGCTTTACTATTCACAATAACAGTCACATTGACCGGGGGTGCCCCGATTTTCACACGCCCCTGTAGGTGAGGACGGTGTGGTCAGGGGGTGCTGCATTTCCGTCTCGCAGTGGGGAGTCCTTTTCTCCTGAATACTGGGGGCGCTCGGTTTATTCTCCCCTCTTCAGCTGATGGTGATCACATCACCGCCGGCTGTGCTGAGCTGCATTCAGTGGGTGTCTGAGCGGAGCAGCGCTCACCCGGTGGTCACATCTCTGCTATAAAGAATCTACATTCTAAAGACAGAGAGGAAGAAATGCGTCCGCGCCACGTGACAGCCCTCCATCGGTCACACACCGTCTTCCATCATTCTACCCCTTCCTTCACATCATCACAAGGGAGACGATTTACAGCAGCCACAAAATAACCACAAAAATAATCCGCCGGTTTCCCGCACACTCAGCGCGGCTCCGGACACTTCACAAGGAGAAGGAAGCGGCGTCCAAAAAAATGACGCAACCGCGGATTCCAGAGATCAAGAGGGGATTCCGTCTCCTGAGAGTCTGGAACAATGGCGCTCATCAGCGGGCACAAGTACGAGGCTCGTTCTCTAAAAACGTCACCAGAAAAAGTTACCAGGCGCAAAACATTAGAAGAGAATAGAGGAAACAAGACCGAGAAAAAAATACTACAACCGTGAAAAGCCACAGAGTGCGAATACGAGCGCAAAAATCACAGAAATCCAATAGTGTAAGACTGCGCGGAATGTATCACATGAAGTCACACCGGACCCCACAGCCGCACACAACTGGTCCTCTACGGTAATAAGTGTGAAAAGATGGCTTACTATAGTGACTGTAGCTTTATGATTTCTGACTGTCACGGGTCCTTCTCCGGTATCACACAATCAACAGAGCTCAAGTATAGTAAACAATTCCATGACCTTTATTTAGGCAAAAATACGAAAGGTCCATATACGATCCACCACACAAAGGATAAAATAGTCCAGAACACTAATGCGGTTCAGTAAGAGGATAAAAGTCCAAGAATCCAGCAGACAGAGGATAGCATAGTCCATATACTCTTCTTTCTCTCGGAGGTGCTGTGAACACATCATCATTCCACACAGGACTGATCTGTGTCTCACCTCCCTGATATTTACCATTCACAGGTCAGGGTGGAAGGTCTCAGGGGCTCATTGTTTCAACAAGCTAGGTCAGCATGTCATTAGCATACAATACAGTACTATGGGGGCTGATATCAGATGGCAGCAACAGCCATTCATCAATTAGCAAATAACTCCTTCTACAAGAGAACACCATGAAAATAAGTAAAATAGAAATATACACAAAATGATACCCACATAGCAAATCCTACCATCACACTGACCGTTAGAGAGACAGATCCTTCACGATCGTGAGTTTATAGGGCACAATCCAGACTGTTAAACGGCCATCGATTGGCCACAGATAAGCTGCAAACCAGTCAATACAGGGCGAGCAGGAATCCCCGTGCACAGCACAATCGCTAATCTGATTGTTCTGTGTCCACAGGATATTGTTCTCAGCAGCACATAATGGTTCCATGGAGCGATCTGCTGCCGATAACCGAGGCTCCTTCATCAATGGTTGCCGGCCTCTAATAAGGATCCATAGTCCCATTCAAGTGCTTGTTGGTGTTGGGTGGTATATGAGGTGTTGGGGGTATTTGAGCTGCTGGTGTTGGGGGGTATTTGAGCTGCTGGTGTTGGGGGGTATATGAGCTGTTAGTGTTGGGGGGTATATGAACTGCTGGTGTTGGGGGGTATATGAACTGCTGGTGTTGGGGGGTATATGAACTGCTGGTGTTGGGGGGTATTTGAGCTGCTGGTGTTGGGGGGTATTTGAGCTGCTGGTGTTGGGGGGTATATGAGCTGTTAGTGTTGGGGGGTATATGAACTGCTGGTGTTGGGGGGTATATGAACTGCTGGTGTTGGGGGGTATTTGAGCTGCTGGTGTTGGGGGGTATATGAGCTGCTGGTGTTGGGGGGTATATGAACTGCTGGTGTTGGGGGGTATATGAACTGCTGGTGTTGGGGGGTATTTGAGCTGCTGGTGTTGGGGGGTATTTGAGCTGCTGGTGTTGGGGGGTATTTGAGCTGTTGGTGTTGGGGGGTATATGAGCTGCTGGTGTTGGGGGGTATTTGAGCTGCTGGTGTTGGGGGTATTTGAGCTGTTGGTGTCAGGAGTATTTGAGCTGTTGGTGTTGGGGGGTATTTGAGCTGTTGGTGTTGGGGGGTATATGAGCTGCTGGTGTTGGGGGGTATTTGAGCTGTTGGTGTTGGGGGGTATTTGAGCTGTTGGTGTTGGGGGTATTTGAGCTGTTGGTGTTGGGGGGTATTTGAGCTGTTGGTGTTGGGGGGTATATGAGCTGCTGGTGTTGGGGGGTATTTGAGCTGTTGGGTGTTGGGGGGTATATGAGCTGCTGGTGTTGGGGGGTATTTGAGCTGTTGGTGTTGGGGGTATATGAACTGCTGGTGTTGGGGGGTATATGAACTGCTGGTGTTGGGGGGTATTTGAGCTGCTGGTGTTGGGGGGTATTTGAGCTGTTGGTGTTGGGGGGTATTTGAGCTGTTGGTGTTGGGGGGTATTTGAGCTGCTGGTGTTGGGGGGTATATGAGCTGCTGGTGTTGGGGGGTATATGAGCTGCTGGTGTTGGGGGGTATTTGAGCTGTTGGTGTTGGGGGGTATTTGAGCTGTTGGTGTTGGGGGGTATTTGAGCTGTTGGTGTTGGGGGGTATTTGAGCTGCTGGTGTTGGGGGGTATTTGAGCTGCTGGTGTTGGGGGGTATTTGAGCTGTTGGTGTTGGGGGGTATATGAGCTGCTGGTGTTGGGGGGTATATGAGCTGCTGGTGTTGGGGGTATTTGAGCTGCTGGTGTTGGGGGGTATTTGAGCTGTTGGTGTTGGGGGGTATTTGAGCTGTTGGTGTTGGGGGGTACAGGTCCTTCTCAAAAAATTAGCATATAGTGTTAAATTTCATTATTTACCATAATGTAATGATTACAATTAAACTTTCATATATTATAGATTCATTATCCACCAACTGAAATTTGTCAGGTCTTTTATTGTTTTAATACTGATGATTTTGGCATACAACTCCTGATAACCCAAAAAACCTGTCTCAATAAATTAGCATATCAAGAAAAGGTTCTCTAAACGACCTATTACCCTAATCTTCTGAATCAACTAATTAACTCTAAACACATGCAAAATATACCTGAGGCTTTTATAAACTCCCTGCCTGGTTCATTACTCAAAACCCCCATCATGGGTAAGACTAGCGACCTGACAGATGTCAAGAAGGCCATCATTGACACCCTCAAGCAAGAGGGTAAGACCCAGAAAGAAATTTCTCAACAAATAGGCTGTTCCCAGAGTGCTGTATCAAGGCACCTCAATGGTAAGTCTGTTGGAAGGAAACAATGTGGCAGAAAACGCTGTACAACGAGAAGAGGAGACCGGACCCTGAGGAAGATTGTGGAGAAGGACCGATTCCAGACCTTGGGGAACCTGAGGAAGCAGTGGACTGAGTCTGGTGTGGAAACATCCAGAGCCACCGTGCACAGGCGGGTGCAGGAAATGGGCTACAGGTGCCGCATTCCCCGGGTAAAGCCACTTTTGAACCATAAACAGCGGCAGAGGCGCCTGACCTGGGCTACAGAGAAGCAGCACTGGACTGTTGCTAAGTGGTCCCAAGTACTTTTTTCTGATGAAAGCAAATTTTGCATGTCATTCGGAAATCAAGGTGCCAGAGTCTGGAGGAAGACTGGGGAGAAGGAAATGCCAAAATGCCTGAAGTCCAGTGTCAAGTACCCACAGTCAGTGATGGTGTGGGGTGCCATGTCAGCTGCTGGTGTTGGTCCACTGTGTTTCATCAAGGGCAGGGTCAATGCAGCTAGCTATCAGGAGATTTTGGAGCACTTCATGCTTCCATCGGCTGAAATGCTTTATGGAGATGAAGATTTCATTTTTCAGCACGACCTGGCACCTGCTCACAGTGCCAAAACCACTGGTAAATGGTTTACTGACCATGGTATTACTGTGCTCAATTGGCCTGCCAACTCTCCTGACCTGAACCCCATAGAGAATCTGTGGGATATTGTGAAGAGAAAGTTGAGAGACGCAAGACCCAACACTCTGGATGAGCTTAAGGCCGCTATTGAAGCATCCTGGGCCTCCATAACATCTCAGCAGTGTCACAGGCTGATTGCCTCCATGCCACGCCGCATTGAAGCAGTCATTTCTGCCAAAGGATTCCCGACCAAGTATTGAGTGCATAACTGAACATTATTATTTGATGGTTTTTTTGTTTGTTATTAAAAAACACTTTTATTTGATTGGATGGGTGAAATATGCTAATTTATTGAGACAGGTTTTTTGGGTTATCAGGAGTTGTATGCCAAAATCATCAGTATTAAAACAATAAAAGACCTGACAAATTTCAGTTGGTGGATAATGAATCTATAATATATGAAAGTTTAATTGTAATCATTACATTATGGTAAATAATGAAATTTAACACTATATGCTAATTTTTTGAGAAGGACCTGTATATGAGCTGCTGGTGTTGGGGGGTATTTGAGCTGTTGGTGTTGGGGGGTATTTGAGCTGTTGGTGTTGGGGGGTATATGACCTGTTGGTGTTGGGGGTACATGAGCTGTTGGTGTCAGGAGTATATGAGCTGATGGTCTCGGTGGTACATGAGCTGCTGGTGTCGGGGGCACATGAACCACAGCAAAGGACTTTGTGTGAACATATCCTTAAGGTACCGTCACACATAGCGACGCTGCAGCGATACCGACAACGATCCGGATCGCTGCAGCGTCGCTGTTTGGTCGCTGGAGAGCTGTCACACAGACCGCTCTCCAGCGACCAACGATCCCGAGGTCCCCGGTAACCAGGGTAAACATCGGGTAACTAAGCGCAGGGCCGCGCTTAGTAACCCGATGTTTACCCTGGTTACCATCCTAAAAAGTAAAAAAACAAACGCTACATACTTACCTTCCGCTGTCTGTCCTCGGCGCTCTGCTTCTCTGGTCTGGCTGTGAGCGCCGGGCAGCCAGAAAGCACAGAGGTGACGTCACCGCTCTGCATTCCGGCTGACCGACGCTCACAGCCAGAGCAGGAGGAGAGCAGAGCACAGCGCTGGAGGACAGAGAGCGGTAGGTAAGTATATAGTGTTTGTTTTTTTACTTTTAGGATGGTAACCAGGGTAAACATCGGGTTACTAAGCGCGGCCCTGCGCTTAGTTACCCGATGTTTACCCTGGTTACCAGCAAAGACATCGCTGAATCGGTGTCACACACGCCGATTCAGCGATGTCTGCGGGGAGTCCAGCGACGAAATAAAGTTCTGGACTTTCTTCCCCGACCAGCGACAGCACAGCAGGGGCCTGATCGCTGCTGCCTGTCACACTGGACGATATCGCTAGCGAGGACGCTGCAACGTCACGGATCGCTAGCGATATCGTCTAGTGTGACAGTACCTTTAGACAGGACAATAATTAGGGAACAAGCACATTTTTGTATCACTTTTGCTCCAGAATCTGAGTGATAAGTAAAGCTTCACTGATATCTTGTAGACTTCACCTTTCTTGTGTACACAGATGATTTTCTTTCTCAGGTCTTGTGTCATTTCTCTTCCATGAGGTGCCATTGCTGGCAGTATGAAATAGGGAGTGGCTTTCACTGGTAAGTAATGCCCCTTTATAGTCCCCTGTCTGCTGATAATTAAGAATTAAACTGACCCGTGGGTGAATTCTTATTAACTACAATTTTGTAATCTAAACTTTAGCTTTTCTGCCATACATTCATTGAGGTGTACTCATTTTGGTAACATAACGTGGAATGAATTTAAGAAAATTAATTTTTTGGGTGCAAAATAAGAAATGTAGTTTGCAATCAAAGGCCGATATTTGTAGTATTTTGTAGTATGGTATATACAATAGATAGATGGATAGATAGATAGATAGATAGATAGATAGATAGATAGATAGATAGAGAGTATTCCAAAGACATACTGATAGGGAATTTAGATTGTGAGCCCCAACAGGGACAGTGATGATAATGTGTGCAAACTGTAAAGCGCTGCGGAATATGTTAGCGCTATATAAAAATAAAGATTATTATTAGTAGTATGGTGTACCATAGAAGATGTTGATTCTGAAAGGAAACTAAATGTTTTCTGACAAGTTCTATTGGGGTGTACTCATTTATGCTGAGCACTATTTAATTTTTTTCCTGGCCAATAAATATTGACAGCGCTCACAACTACTACTCCCAATAGTAGACTAACGGGGAGCAGCTTGAAGTAGATACAATGTTTCCAGTGATATTTACAAAGTTTATGCGATTAGTTACAATGTATCAATCTATCACACAAAGACACAGACATCAGAAACCTGCGCAATACTTCCCAGAAATGAGCTCCACGCAAACCCCCGACCCCTGTGTATATCTGTCTTCTGGACCACTGGACCCTGGACCTAGGTCCCCTCAAATATATCCCTGGGCTCAGTCAAAAAAACTCAAAAAAGGAAACAAACTAACTAATTTTGGCGTAGACCAATTTGTAAAATGAGTCTGGCTATGTTACAGGGACGACATAGCTGGGAAGATGCAAAGAAGCATCAAATATACAAAAGAAACATCTCACCATCAATTATACTGATAACTGATGCAACCTATTACTCCCTGTTATCAGCCATTACTGGGGAGGAGACTGTAGGACAGGAGACCACAATCTATTACTCCATGTTATCAGCCATTACTGGGGGGAGGAGACTGTAGGACAGGAGACCACAATCTATTACTCCCTGTTATCAGCCATTACTGGGAGAGGAGACTGTAGGACAGGAGACCACAATCTATTACTCCCTGTTATCAGCCATTACTGGGGGGAGGAGACTGTAGGACAGGAGACCACAATCTATTACTCCCTGTTATCAGCCATTACTGGGAGAGGAGACTGTAGGACAGGAGACCACAATCTATTACTCCATGTTATCAGCCATTACTGGGGAGGAGACTGTAGGACAGGAGACCACAATCTATTACTCCCTGTTATCAGCCATTACTGGGGAGGAGACTGTAGGACAGGAGACCACAATCTATTACTCCCTGTTATCAGCCATTACTGGGGGAGGAGACTGTAGGACAGGAGACCACAATCTATTACTCCCTGTTATCAGCCATTACTGGGGGGGGGACTGTAGGACAGGAGACCACAATCTATTACTCCCTGTTATCAGCCATTACTGGGGGGGGGGGACTGTAGGACAGGAGACCACAATCTATTACTCCCTGTTATCAGCCATTACTGGGGAGGAGACTGTAGGACAGGAGACCACAATCTATTACTCCCTGTTATCAGCCATTACTGGGGGGGGGGGACTGTAGGACAGGAGACCACAATCTATTACTCCCTGTTATCAGCCATTACTGGGGGAGGAGACTGTAGGACAGGAGACCACAATCTATTACTCCCTGTTATCAGCCATTACTGGGGGGGGGGACTGTAGGACAGGAGACCACAATCTATTACTCCCTGTTATCAGCCATTACTGGGGGAGGAGACTGTAGGACAGGAGACCACAATCTATTACTCCCTGTTATCAGCCATTACTGGGGGAGGAGACTGTAGGACAGGAGACCACAATCTATTACTCCCTGTTATCAGCCATTACTGGGGGAGGAGACTGTAGGACAGGAGACTACAATCTCATTTTATTGCACTGGGTTTTCATTAATATTACCCCTTACAAGGGTTCAAATGTCAGAAGACTATCAAAATCTGCAATTTGCAAACTGCAACTTTTCCATGAAAACGACACTCGCATCACACAGATCTCAAGCACAGGATCTGGATGTGTCCCCAGCGATCAGCACGTTCTCTACAACAGAGTAATTACAAAATTGTTTATTCTGTATCAAATCTTAATGAGTCGTCTGGAGAAGCAGAACTGCCAGATAAATGATCTCAATGGGACCACGGTTACTCTCAATCCAGAGACCGATCTATACCATGGGATGAAGGGATATAGTGCACAACCCAACATGTTACAGTAAAGTATACCAGAGGAAATCAACGAAGAAATAACCACAACAATGAACTACAAGACCAGAGGCTGAGAGATTATACTGCTAAAAAACAATGTGATATCAAAACTATGTGAATCCAGGATTCTACTGCCCCTATGTACAAGAATATAACTACTATAATACTGCCCCTATGTACAAGAATATAACTACTATAACACTGCTCCTATGTACAAGAATATAACTACTATAATACTGCCCCTATGTACAAGAATATAACTACTATAATACTGCGCTATATACAAGAATATAACTACTATAATACTGCCCCTATATACAAGAATATATCTACTATAATACTGCTCCTATGTACAGGAATATAACTACTATAATACTGCGCTATATACAAGAATATAACTACTATAATACTGCCCCTATATACAAGAATATATCTACTATAATACTGCTCCTATATACAGGAATATAACTACTATAATACTGCCCCTATGTACAGGAATATAACTACTATAATACTGCCCCTATGTACAAGGATATAACTACTATAATACTGCTCCTATGTACAAGAATATAACTACTATAATACTGCTCCTATGTACAAGAATATAACTACTATAATACTGCTCCTATGTACAAGAATATAACTACTATAATACTGCTCCTATGTACAAGGATATAACTACTATAATACTGCCCCTATGTACAGGAATATAACTACTATAATACTGCTCCTATATACAGGAATATAACTACTATAATACTGCGCTATATACAAGAATATAACTACTATAATACTGCCCCTATATACAAGAATATATCTACTATAATACTGCTCCTATATACAAGAATATAACTACTATAATACTGCTCCTATATACAGGAATATAACTACTATAATACTGCCCCTATGTACAAGAATATAACTACTATAATACTGCCCCTATATACAAGAATATAACTACTATAATACTGCCCCTATGTACAAGAATATAACTACTATAATACTGCCCCTATATACAAGAATATAACTACTATAATACTGCCCCTATGTACAAGAATATAACTACTATAATACTGCCCCTATGTACAAGAATATATCTACTATAATACTGCCCCCTATGTACAAGAATATAACTACTATAATACTGCTCCTATGTACAAGAATATAACTACTATAATACTGCCCTATGTACAAGGATATAACTACTATATTCTTGTACATAGGGGCAGTATTATAGTAGTTATATCCTTGTACATAGGGCAGTATTATAGTAGTTATATTCTTGTACATAGGGGGCAGTATTATAGTAGTTATATTCTTGTACATAGGGGCAGTATTATAGTAGTTACATTCTTGTACATAGGGGGCAGTATTATAGTAGTTATATTCTTGTACATAGGGGCAGTATTATAACTACTATAATACTGCCCCCTATGTACAAGAATGTAACTACTATAATACTGCCCCTATATACAGGAATATAACTACTATAATACTGCCCCTATGTACAAGAATATATCTACTATAATACTGCCCCCTATGTACAAGAATATAACTACTATAATACTGCTCCTATGTACAAGAATATAACTACTATAATACTGCTCCTATGTACAAGAATATAACTACTATAATACTGCCCTATGTACAAGAATATAACTACTATAATACTGCTCCTATGTACAAGAATATAACTACTATAATACTGCTCCTATGTACAGGAATATAACTACTATAATACTGCCACTATGTACAACAATATAACTACTATAATACTGCCCCCCATGTACAAGAATATAACTACTATAATACTGCCCCTATGTACAAGAATATAACTACTATAATACTGCCCCTATGTACAAGAATATAACCACTATAATACTGCCCCTATGTACAAGAATATAACTACTATAATACTGCTCCTATGTACAAGAATATAACTACTATAATACTGCTCCTATGTACAGGAATATAACTACTATAATACTGCTCCTATGTACAAGAATATAACTACTATAATACTGCTCCTATGTACAGGAATATAACTACTATAATACTGCCACTATGTACAACAATATAACTACTATAATACTGCCCCCCATGTACAGGAATATAACTACTATAATACTGCTCCTATGTACAAGAATATAGCTACTATAATACTGCTCCTATGTACAAGAATATAACTAATATAATACTGCCCCTATGTACAAGAATATAACCACTATAATACTGCCCCTATGTACAAGAATATAACTACTATAATACTGCTCCTATGTACAAGAATATAACTACTATAATACTGCTTCTATGTACAGGAATATAACTACTATAATACTGCTCCTATGTACAAGAATATAACTACTATAATACTGCTCCTATATACAAGAATATAACTACTATAATACTGCTCCCTATGTACAAGAATATAACTACTATAATACTGCCCCTATGTACAAGAATATAACTACTATAATACTGCTCCTACGTACAAGAATATAACTACTATAATACTGCTCCTATGTACAAGAATATAACTACTATAATACTGCCCCTATGTACAAGAATATAACTACTATAATACTGCTCCTACGTACAAGAATATAACTACTATAATACTGCTCCTATGTACAAGAATATAACTACTATAATACTGCCCCTATGTACAAGAATATAACTACTATAATACTGCCCCTATGTACAAGAATATAACTACTATAATACTGCTCCTATGTACAAGAATATAACTACTATAATACTGCTCCTATGTACAAGAATATAACTACTATAATACTGCCCCTATGTACAAGAATATAACTACTATAATACTGCCCCTATGTACAAGAATATAACTACTATAATACTGCTCCTATGTACAAGAATATAACTACTATAATATGCCAGTCCTGCAGTATCCAGCAGTCTCCAGTGTGCAGTGCATTTGAATTGATCTATCCAGTGTTTCCTCTTACTTTCGGTCATGCACCTCCCAGGCTCAGGGGGCGCTGTTCCTTATCAGCGCAGTAGTAATATTTACCCAGTATTAAAGAGAACCTGTTGGCAGGATTTTGCTAAGTACAGACACGGCCATACTGGCTCTGTGATACTGATTAAAAGAATGCCTGTGGTGAAGAAATCCATTTTGTGGACATTGTATAATCGGGCCGGACGGAGTGTAGGGTCTTCAGCTCTCCACGGCCTCTCCGCTGCTCCTGTTTTCATCGGCGTCCTGGTGGCGGTGCATGCGCAGATTTATATTTCAGCTTAATGACATGTCGAGATCTCAGTCTGCGCATGCACCGCCACTATTTAGTTGTACATTGCTTAGCAAAATCCTGCTGACAGGTTCCATTTGAGGCTGGAATCACACTAGGACATAGCATCCGAAGCGATATCATAGAATATTAGAGTTGTATGGGACCTCCAGGGTCGTCATGTCCAACCCCGGCTCAATGCAGGAGTCACTAAACCATCCCAGACAGATGTCTGTCCAGATTCAGTTTGAAGACTTCCATTGAAGGAGAACTCACCACCTCACATGGTCTCCCTGACTGTCAAAAACTTTTTTTTTTTATATCTAATCTGTGTCTTCTCCCTTTCAGTTTCATTCCATTGCTTCTCGTGTTTCTATGTGTAAATGAGAATAATGATGACCCCTCTACACTGTGACAGCCCTTCAGATATTTGTAGACAGCTATGAAGTCTCCTCTTAGTCTTCTTTTTTGCAGCTAAACATTCACAGATCCTTTACCCGTTCCTCACAGGATATACTTTGCAGTCCGTTCACCATCCAGGTAGATCTGACCTTGCTCCAGTTTGTTGATGTCTTTTTTAACCCCTTTCTGACCTCGGACGGGATAGTACGTCCGAGGTCAGAAGCCCCGCTTTGATGCGGGCTCCGGCGGTGAGCCCGCACCAAATGCGGGACGTCAGCTGTTTTGAACAGCTGACATGTGCCCTTAATAGGCGCGAGCAGAATTGCGATCTGCCCGCACCTATTAACTACTTAAATGCCGCTGTCAAACACAGACAGCAGCATTTAACTACCGCATCCGGCCGGGCGGCCGGAAATGACTTCATCACCGACCCCCGTCACATGATCGGGGGTCAGCGATGCTTCTCCATTCCCCACTTGTAACACTGGAGCTAGGACAGAGCCTTGTGGTCCCCACTTGTAACACTGGGGCCAGGACAGAGCCTTGTGGTCCCCACTTGTAACACTGGGGCCAGGACAGAGCCTTGTGGTCCCCACTTGTAACAATGGGGCCAGGACAGAGCCTTGTGGTCCCCACTTGAAATACTGGGGTCAGGACAGAGCCTTGTGGTCCCCACTTGTAATACGGGGGTCAGAACAGAGCCTTGTGGTCCCCACTTGTAACAGTGGGACCAGGACAGAGCCTTGTGGTCCCCACTTGTAACACTGGGGCCAGGACAGAGCCTTGTGGTCCCCACTTGTAACAGTGGGTTCAGGACAGAGCCTTGTGGTCCCCACTTGTAACAGTGGGGCCAGGACAGAGCCTTGTGGTCCCCACTTGTAATACTGGGGTCAGGACAGAGCCTTGTGGTCCCCACTTGTAATACTGGGGCCAGGATAGAGCCTTGTGGTCCCCACTTGTAATACTGGGGCCAAGACAGAGCCTTGTGGTCCCCACTTGTAACAGTGGAGCCAGGACAGCCTTGTGGTCCCCACTTGTAACAGTGGAGCCAGGACAGAGCCTTGTGGTCCCCACTTGTAATACTGGGGTCAGGACAGAGCCTTGTGGTTCCCCACTTGTAACACTGGGGCCAGGACAGAGCCTTGTGGTCCCCACTTGTAATACTGGGGTCAGGACAGAGCCTTGTGGTTCCCCACTTGTAACACTGGGGCCAGGACAGAGCCTTGTGGTCCCCACTTGTAACACTGGAGCCAGGACAGAGCCTTGTAGTCCCCACTTGTAACAGTGGGACCAGGACAGAGCCTTGTGGTCCCCACTTGTAACAGTGGGACCAGGACAGAGCCTTGTGGTCCCCACTTGTAATACTGGGGTCAGGACAGAGCCTTGTGGTCCCCACTTGTAATACGGGGGTCAGAACAGAGCCTTGTGGTCCCCACTTGTAACAGTGGGACCAGGACAGAGCCTTGTGGTCCCCACTTGTAACACTGGGGCCAGGACAGAGCTTTGTGGTCCCCACTTGTAACAGTGGGTTCAGGACAGAGCCTTGTGGTCCCCACTTGTAACAGTGGGGCCAGGACAGAGCCTTGTGGTCCCCACTTGTAATACTGGGGTCAGGACAGAGCCTTGTGGTCCCCACTTGTAATACTGGGGTCAGGACAGAGCCTTGTGGACCCCACTTGTAATACTGGGGTCAGGACAGAGCCTTGTGGTCCCCACTTGTAACACTGGGGTCAGGACAGAGCCTTGTGGACCCCACTTGTAACACTGGAGCCAGGACAGAGCTTTGTGGTCCCCACTTGTAACACTGGAGCCAGGACAGAGCTTTGTGGTCCCCACTTGTAACACTGGGGTCAGGACAGAGCCTTGTGGTCCCCACTTGTAACACTGGGGTCAGGACAGAGCCTTGTGGTACCCCACTTGTAACACTGGGACCAGGACAGAGCTTTGTGGTCCCCACTTGTAACACTGGAGCCAGGACAGAGCCTTGTGGTCCCCACTTGTAATACTGGGGTCAGGACAGAGCCTTGTGGTTCCCCACTTGTAACACTGGAGCTAGGACAGAGCCTTGTGGTCCCCACTTGTAACACTGGGGCCAGGACAGAGCCTTGTGGTCCCCACTTGTAACACTGGGGCCAGGACAGAGCCTTGTGGTCCCCACTTGTAACACTGGAGCTAGGACAGAGCCTTGTGGTCCCCACTTGTAACACTAGGGCCAGGACAGAGCCTTGTGGTCCCCACTTGTAACACTGGGGCCAGGACAGGGCCTTGTGGTCCCCACTTGTAACAGTGGAGCCAGGACAGCCTTGTGGTCCCCACTTGTAACACTGGGGCCAGGACAGAGCCTTGTGGTCCCCACTTGTAACAGTGGGACCAGGACAGAGCCTTGTGGTCCCCACTTGAAATACTGGGGTCAGGACAGAGCCTTGTGGTCCCCACTTGTAATACGGGGGTCCGAACAGAGCCTTGTGGTCCCCACTTGTAACAGTGGGACCAGGACAGAGCCTTGTGGTCCCCACTTGTAACACTGGGGCCAGGACAGAGCCTTGTGGTCCCCACTTGTAACAGTGGGTTCAGGACAGAGCCTTGTGGTCCCCACTTGTAATACTGGGGTCAGGACAGAGCCTTGTGGTCCCCACTTGTAATACTGGGGCCAGGATAGAGCCTTGTGGTCCCCACTTGTAATACTGGGGCCAAGACAGAGCCTTGTGGTCCCCACTTGTAACAGTGGGGCCAGGACAGAGCCTTGTGGTCCCCACTTGTAATACTGGGGCCAGGACAGAGCCTTGTGGTCCCCACTTGTAACACTGGGGCCAGGACAGAGCCTTGTGGTACCCACTTGTAACAGTGGAGCCAGGACAGCCTTGTGGTCCCCACTTGTAACAGTGGAGCCAGGACAGAGCCTTGTGGTCCCCACTTGTAATACTGGGGTCAGGACAGAGCCTTGTGGTTCCCCACTTGTAACACTGGGGCCAGGACAGAGCCTTGTGGTCCCCACTTGTAACACTGGAGCCAGGACAGAGCCTTGTAGTCCCCACTTGTAACAGTGGGACCAGGACAGAGCCTTGTGGTCCCCACTTGTAATACTGGGGTCAGGACAGAGCCTTGTGGTCCCCACTTGTAATACGGGGGTCAGAACAGAGCCTTGTGGTCCCCACTTGTAACAGTGGGACCAGGACAGAGCCTTGTGGTCCTCACTTGTAACACTGGGGCCAGGACAGAGCCTTGTGGTCCCCACTTGTAACAGTGGGTTCAGGACAGAGCCTTGTGGTCCCCACTTGTAACACTGGGGTCAGGACAGAGCTTTGTGGTCCCCACTTGTAACAGTGGGTTCAGGACAGAGCCTTGTGGTCCCCACTTGTAACACTGGGGCCAGGACAGAGCCTTGTGGTCCCCACTTGTAACAGTGGGGCCAGGACAGAGCCTTGTGGTCCCCACTTTTAATACTGGGGTCAGGACAGAGCCTTGTGGTCCCCACTTGTAACACTGGGGTCAGGACAGAGCCTTGTGGACCCCACTTGTAATACTGGAGCCAGGACAGAGCCTTGTAGTCCCCACTTGTAACAGTGGGACCAGGACAGAGCCTTGTGGTCCCCACTTGTAACAGTGGGACCAGGACAGAGCCTTGTGGTCCCCACTTGTAACACTGGGGTCAGGACAGAGCCTTGTGGTCCCCACTTGTAACACTGGGGTCAGGACAGAGCCTTGTAGTCCCCACTTGTAACAGTGGGACCAGGACAGAGCCTTGTGGTCCCCACTTGTAACACTGGAGCCAGGACAGAGCCTTGTAGTCCCCACTTGTAACAGTGGGACCAGGACAGAGCCTTGTGGTCCCCACTTGTAATACTGGGGTCAGGACAGAGCCTTGTGGTCCCCACTTGTAATACGGGGGTCAGAACAGAGCCTTGTGGTCCCCACTTGTAACAGTGGGACCAGGACAGAGCCTTGTGGTCCCCACTTGTAACACTGGGGCCAGGACAGAGCCTTGTGGTCCCCACTTGTAACAGTGGGTTCAGGACAGAGCCTTGTGGTCCCCACTTGTAACACTGGGGTCAGGACAGAGCTTTGTGGTCCCCACTTGTAACAGTGGGTTCAGGACAGAGCCTTGTGGTCCCCACTTGTAACACTGGGGCCAGGACAGAGCCTTGTGGTCCCCACTTGTAACAGTGGGGCCAGGACAGAGCCTTGTGGTCCCCACTTGTAATACTGGGGTCAGGACAGAGCCTTGTGGTCCCCACTTGTAACACTGGGGTCAGGACAGAGCCTTGTGGACCCCACTTGTAATACTGGGGTCAGGACAGAGCTTTGTGGTCCCCACTTGTAACACTGGGGCCAGGACAGAGCCTTGTGGTCCCCACCTGTAACAATGGGGCCAAGACAGAGCTTTGTGGACCCCACTTGTAACAGTGGGGCCAGGACAGAGCTTTTGTGGACCCCACTTGTAATACTGGGGTCAGGACAGAGCCTTGTGGACCCCACTTGTAACACTGGGGTCAGGACAGAGCCTTGTGGTCCCCACTTGTAACACTGGGGTCAGGACAGAGCCTTGTGGACCCCACTTGTAATACTGGGGTCAGGACAGAGCCTTGTGGTCCCCACTTGTAACACTGGGGTCAGGACAGAGCCTTGTGGTCCCCACTTGTAACACTGGAGCCAGGACAGAGCCTTGTGGACCCCACTTGTAACACTGAGGCCAGGACAGAGCTTTGTGGTCCCCACTTGTAACACTGGAGCCAGGACAGAGCTTTGTGGTCCCCACTTGTAACACTGGGGTCAGGACAGAGCCTTGTGGACCCCACTTGTAACACTGGGGTCAGGACAGAGCTTTGTGGTCCCCACTTGTAACACTGGAGCCAGGACAGAGCCTTGTGGTCCCCACTTGTAACACTGAGGCCAGGACAGAGCCATGTGGACCCCACTTGTAACACTGAGGCCAGGACAGAGCTTTGTGGTCCCCACTTGTAACACTGGGGTCAGGACAGAGCTTTGTGGTCCCCACTTGTAACACTGAGGCCAGGACAGAGCTTTGTGGTCCCCACTTGTAACACTGAGGCCAGGACAGAGCCATGTGGACCCCACTTGTAACACTGGGGTCAGGACAGAGCTTTGTGGTCCTCACTTGTAACATTCTTCCAATTGCAGCATGTTGCGCTTGTTCTCTCATGTCGGATCAGCACTGCCCCATAGAATAACGCTGGGCCGAGTGCAGTCCGATACAACACGTAGCACTTGGCTGCGTCAGACGCTCGTGTGACCTCGGCCTAGGGCGTAGTCAGATGTCGGTGCTTGTGGTACGTGTGTCATCTTACATATGATACAGAAATGAATCGGTAAATGAGAAAGCGTCTGATATTTACTGCAATGTTATTCAGGCTTCTGTTGCTACTTTTCATCCATGATGCTTAGAAAAACGGAAATGTGAATAGCACAAATTCTAATGGGAAAGTGTTCTATCAATGAAATATGTGGCTAGATGTCCGTACAATACGGAAGTCTGAGCGAGGCCATAGGAGCAGTCAATGTGGCTTCTGGCTCATCCGATAGCCTTCTCTATGGAGGATGAATGGCAGATTAACGCTCCATCCACAGATGAGATAATCCGCTCCTCGCCCGCTCACCGGGGCAATGGCTTCAGTGTAACCCGGGCAGCAGAGAATTTAGCAGTGATCGGAAGGTTTTAATGGCATGAAAGGAAGGAGGTGAGAATATGCTGGAACGCCTGGCAGACGACAGGAGTCGAGTGTCTCCACCTGCAGGAATCTGGGGCTCTGCCCGGACAAATCGCTCGGCTCTCAGGGCCTCTCGCCCTTCATAAAGCACCTGCTCTGCCACCCAACGCCAGAAACCCTGAGCCGAGATCTGCGCTCAGGAATCAAAAGCTCTCAACCAAAAAATAAAAAGTGACAAAACTCACAGCGAAGGGGACGATGAAGGGAGACGTACAACAGATCATCTGGGCATCGTAGTTCTACATGGAGTATACAGGTTATAGAGGACACAGGGCACACAGAACGCAGAATTATGTATATAGTATATATAGTCAAGGCGGAAAGTGTCAGCACCATGGTCCCGAAAATGAAGTACCGGTATTTCTCCCAGAAAATTCTTACAATTACAAGTTTTATTAGTCACATGTTTATTTCCTTTGTGTGTGTTTGAACAACACAAAAAAAGGCAAAAGTGGAAAAAAATTCACACAAAACTCCTAAAATGGTCAGTACACAATTGTTGGCACACTCCACTCTGGAATAAATAATCCCGATCAATCGCTTCCTAGAACCATCAAACTCCTTACTCCTCTCAGCTGCAATTTTGGACGACTCTTCTTACTAACTTCTCCCAGTCTCTCGTATGTGAAGGCAATGGAGATCCGGACTCATTGCTGCCACTTCAGAACTCTCCAGCACTTTGTTTCCACTCATTTCTGGGGGCTTCTTGAAGTCGGATTGGGGTCATTGTCCTGCCGGAAGACCCGTGACCTAGGACGCAAACCCAGCTTTCTGACACTAGACACTACATTACCACCCAAAATCCTTTGGTAATCTGAAGATTTAATTATGCCATGCACCTAGTCAAGGCACCCAGTGCCAGAGGCAGCAAAACAACCCCAAAACATCTGATCCTCCACCATATCTGACTGTAGGTACTGTGTTGGTCTCTTTGTAAGTCTCATTCTGTTTTCTTTCAACAGTAGAACGATGTCCTTTACCAAAAAGCCCTGTCTTGGTCTCAACTGTCCACAAGAGGATTTCCCAGAAGGATTTTGACTTACTCACGTACATTTTGGCAGTCTGCAGTCTAGCTTTTTTGTGTCACTGTGTCAGTAGTGGAGTCCTCCTGGGTCTCCTGCCATAGCACTTCATTTCATTCATATGTGGACGGATAGTTGGCGCTGACACTGATGCTGCCTGAGCCTGAAGGACAGCGTGGATTTCTTTGGACATTGTTTGAGAATGGCTTATCCACAGTCCACACTATAATGTGTTGCAACTTTTCATCAATTTTTCTCTGCCGTGAAGGTCCAGGGACATTAGAAGCAGTGACATGGGTTGATTATGTTGTGTACCGTGGACAAAAGATCACAAAGATCTCTGGAGATGGACTTGTAACCTTGAGATTATTGATCTTATTCAACAATTAGGCTATGTGCACACGTTGCGGATTTTGCTGCGGATCCGCAGCCTATTGGCCACAGCAGATTCGCAGCAGTTCTCCCTGAGTTTACAGTACCATGTAAACCTATGAAAAACAAAATCCGCAGTGCACATGCTGAGGAAAAAAACGCGCGGAAACGTAGCGTTGTGTATTCCGCAGTATGTCAATTCTTTGTGCGGATTCCGCAGCGGTTTACACCTGCTCCTCAATAGGAATCCGCAGGTGTAAAAATGCAGATGGAATCCGCACAAAAATCACGGTAAATCCGCAGAAAATCCTCAGTGCGGTTTACCTGTGGATTTACCAAAATCAGTCCGGAAAAATCCGCAACACTTGCAGCAACGTGTGCACATGGCCTTATGGTTCTTAAGTCCTTAGACAGCTTTATTCTCCTCTTTCTGTACTCTATGGTTAGTGTCGCACACACAGACACACAATGTAAAGATTGGGGCAACTTCTCCCCGTTTTATCTGGTGTCAGATGTGATTTTCATATGGACAAGCCAGTTACTTGCTACAGATGAGTTTGAACAAGCATCACATGCTTGAAACAAATATACAGAGGAGACGTCACCGTCCTTCCAATATACAGAGGAGACGTCACCGCCCTCCCAATATACAGAGGAGACGTCACCGCCCTCCCAATATACAGAGGAGACGTCACCGTCCTCCCAATATACCGGGGAGACATCACCGCCCTCCCAATATACAGAGGAGACATCACCGCCCTCCCAATATACCGGGGAGACATCACCGCCCTCCCAATATACAGAGGAGACGTCACCGCCCTCCCAATATACAGAGGAGACGTCACCGCCCTCCCAATATACAGAGGAGACGTCACCGTCCTCCCAATATACCGGGGAGACATCACCGCCCTCCCAATATACAGAGGAGACATCACCGCCCTCCCAATATACCGGGGAGACATCACCGCCCTCCCAATATACAGAGGAGACATCACCGCCCTCCCAATATACCGGGGAGACATCACCGCCCTCCCAATATACAGAGGAGACATCACCGCCCTCCCAATATACCGGGGAGACATCACCGCCCTCCCAATATACAGAGGAGACATCACCGCCCTCCTAATATACAGAGGAGACATCACCGCCCTCCCAATATACCGGGGAGACATCACCGCCCTCCCAATATACAGAGGAGACGTCACCGCCCTCCCAATATACAGAGGAGACGTCACCGCCCTCCCAATATACAGAGGAGACATCACCGCCCTCCCAATATACAGAGGAGACATCACCGCCCTCCCAATATACCGGGGAGACATCACCGCCCTCCCAATATACAGAGGAGACGTCACCGCCCTCCCAATATACAGAGGAGACGTCACCGCCCTCCCAATATACAGAGGAGACGTCACCGTCCTCCCAATATACCGGGGAGACATCACCGCCCTCCCAATAAACAGAGGAGACATCACCGCCCTCCCAATATACCGGGGAGACATCACCGCCCTCCCAATATACAGAGGAGACATCACCGCCCTCCCAATATACCGGGGAGACATCACCGCCCTCCTAATATACAGAGGAGACATCACCGCCCTCCCAATATACAGAGGAGACGTCACCGCCCTCCCAATATACAGAGGAGACGTCACCGCCCTCCCAATATACAGAGGAGACGTCACCGTCCTCCCAATATACCGGGGAGACATCACCGCCCTCCCAATATACAGAGGAGACATCACCGCCCTCCCAATATACCGGGGAGACATCACCGCCCTCCCAATATACAGAGGAGACATCACCGCCCTCCCAATATACCGGGGAGACATCACCGCCCTCCCAATATACAGAGGAGACATCACCGCCCTCCCAATATACAGAGGAGACGTCACCGCCCTCCCAATATACAGAGGAGACATCACCGCCCTCCCAATATACAGAGGAGACATCACCGCCCTCCCAATATACCGGGGAGACATCACCGCCCTCCCAATATACAGAGGAGACATCACCGCCCTCCCAATATACAGAGGAGACATCACCGCCCTCCCAATATACCGGGGAGACATCACCGCCCTCCCAATATACAGAGGAGACATCACCGCCCTCCCAATATACCGGGGAGACATCACCGCCCTCCCAATATACAGAGGAGACATCACCGCCCTCCCAATATACCGGGGAGACATCACCGCCCTCCCAATATACAGAGGAGACATCACCGCCCTCCCAATATACAGAGGAGACATCACCGCCCTCCCAATATACAGAGGAGACGTCACCGTCCTCCCAATATACAGAGGAGACATCACCGCCCTCCCAATATACCGGGGAGACATCACCGCCCTCCCAATATACAGAGGAGACATCACCGCCCTCCCAATATACAGAGGAGACATCACCGCCCTCCCAATATACAGAGGAGACGTCACCGCCCTCCCAATATACAGAGGAGACGTCACCTCCCTCCCAATATACAGAGGAGACATCACCGCCCTCCCAATATACCGGGGAGACATCACCGCCCTCCCAATATACAGAGGAGACATCACCGCCCTCCCAATATACAGAGGAGACATCACCGCCCTCCCAATATACAGAGGAGACGTCACCGCCCTCCCAATATACAGAGGAGACATCACCGCCCTCCCAATATACCGGGGAGACATCACCGCCCTCCTAATATACAGAGGAGACGTCACCGTCCTCCCAATATACAGAGGAGACATCACCGCCCTCCCAATATACCGGGGAGACATCACCGCCCTCCCAATATACCGGGGAGACATCACCGCCCTCCCAATATACAGAGGAGACATCACCGCCCTCCCAATATACAGAGGAGACATCACCGCCCTCCCAATATACCGGGGAGACATCACCGCCCTCCCAATATACAGAGGAGACGTCACCGCCCTCCCAATATACAGAGGAGACGTCACCGCCCTCCCAATATACAGAGGAGACGTCACCGCCCTCCCAATATACAGAGGAGACATCACCGCCCTCCCGATATACAGAGGAGACGTCACCGCCCTCCCAATATACCGGGGAGACATCACCGCCCTCCCAATATACAGAGGAGACATCACCGCCCTCCTAATATACAGAGGAGACGTCACCGCCCTCCCAATATACAGAGGAGACATCACCGCCCTGCCAATATACAGAGGAGACATCACCGCCCTCCCAATATACCGGGGAGACATCACCGCCCTCCCAATATACAGAGGAGACATCACCGCCCTCCCAATATACAGAGGAGACATCACCGCCCTCCCAATATACCGGGGAGACATCACCGCCCTCCCAATATACAGAGGAGACATCACCGCCCTCCCAATATACAGAGGAGACGTCACCGCCCTCCCAATATACAGAGGAGACATCACCGTCCTCCCAATATACCGGGGAGACGTCACCGTCCTCCCAATATACAGAGGAGACGTCGCCGTCCTCCCAATATACAGAGGAGACGTCGCCGTCTTCCCAATATAAAGGTCTCGGGGAACATCTGTTGATATTAATCTTTATTTTATACGGTTTTCTTGGCTTAACTTTGAAGCTGAACAAGATTTTCCGATATTTTTGTGACTTTGGACGGTTATCAGGCGCTGGGCCGGGCAGAGAGTTTCCCTGCAATGAAATAACAAAACATTTCGTTTCCTAGAAGGAAATACAGCAGAGTTCACAACACCAGCCGTGCTCTATGACTGACCAGAGGAATCCATGTGTTTGGTATAAATGCTATCACCACAGGTCACACAATTTACCAGTTGTGGAGTAGATAAGAGCACCACCAGACTCCGCATTCATGATCTGCACGGTTCTGAGTCTCTGAGTACATTATAATATCGGTGAGGAGATCAATCATTGAGTGAAGACACAGGGGTGAATCCGGTGGCCCTTATGTGAAGCCGGGGACATGTTCTCCCTGCATTTCCCCTTGAAAGCCTCAGAAATACGGGTCGTCCAAGACATTCAGAAGAACAGAGAACTCGGATAATAAAGTTGATTGGAGGGTAAAACTTATAGAGAAATGCAGACAATGATCGGCCGCTCAGCTACAATAATCTCCAAAGCTTTATAATGGAAACCAAACCAGAGAGACGAGGAAGAAAACGGAAGGCGACCATTGTAATGATGGAAGAATGGCCAAGGCTCAGCCAATGGTCGGCTCCAGGATGATCACAGACAGTCTCACGTTACCTGTGAGGACTGTGACACAAGACGTCGGTGTGACGCTGATCTCCTACCAAAAAGTCTCCACAAAGTCCCACTGTTAAAAAAAGGGACATGTACTGAAGTGGATACAATGTGCCACAGAACACATCAACTGGTCTAAAGAGAAATGGAGAAACATTTTGTGGACTGATGAAAGTAAAACTGTTTGTTTTGGGTCCAAGAGCCGCAGACAGTTCAGACGACCCCCAAACTCTGCAGCCACAATCCACTCTGCACACAGTGAAGCATGGTGGTGACGCATCATGATCTGGGCATGGTTCTCTTACTATGGTGCCGGCCTATTTACCGCACACCAGGGATCATGGACCAGTCAGCAGATATTACAATACCTGAAGAGGTCATGTTGCCTTATGCTGATGACCATATGCCCTTGAAATGGGGGTTTCACCAAGACAACGACCCTAAACGCACCAGGAAAAGAGCAAAATCTTGGTTCCAGGCCAAAAAAAAAATTGAGGTTATGGAGCAGCCGGCCCAATCCTCGAACCTTAATCCCACAGAAACTTGTGCGGGGACATGAAAAATGACGATTCTAATGCAAAGCCAAGAAATGCCAAACGATTGTGGGATGTCGTCCGAGCGTCCTGGGCTGGAACAACAAATGACAGGGGCAGAAGATGGACGCGAAGCCGTTCTAAAAAACTGTGTGTAACAACTAAATATTAGGTCAGTGACCCACAGGAAGGATAAATCCACAAAAAAATACATATTGTGAGTGTGTAAAGACACATGCGGACACTGCTATTTTTTCGAATGGCCCAATGTTCATTTTTTGTTGTTTTCTGTAAAGTACGGTAGATAAAAAGTATCTACATTTCTCTTCACGTTCTGAATTAGAACACAGTGTGCAATGTTCCCAGGGCTGGAAATAAAAACTAGCATAAGATTGTGTGATATCTCACGGCTATGGTTGACACTACTGTGACCATTACTGGATTATGACAGCGCAGAGCATTGGACAAGAGCCCGGGAGCCGGAGACCCTCCAAATATAATCAGAACCAAGGTGGACAACGCATAATGGCGTCACATATTACTGATCACATACTAGCCCCAAAATGCAATAAAAACACAGTATGTACCCAAAATGATCCATGTAAATCTAACGCTTGATGCAGAAAAGACTTGTTAGGGGTCGAGTTCCCGCCTCTGCACAGGGGGAATATCGGGCCATCTCCGCTGCTGTCTCCCATTCTTCTCCTGCCGCGGTGGAGCCTGCTCAGCGGAGGGGTCGGTCCCAGCGTCTCGCTCAGTCTGATACTGTGCAGAGGGTTACTGCTGCCGCCGTTACTGCTGCCGCCGTTACTGCTGCCGCCGTTACTGCTGCCGCACGTGTGCCACAGAAATGCACAGGCACACGGACACGGATAATTCCGGTACCGATTTTTCCGTTACCGGAATTATCTGGACATGTGGGACTGCCCTTACATTGTGGAGACCATTGTCAGTGTGAGCAGGGGATCCGCTGGTGCACATGCACGAATGGTGGACATGGGATTTATAGAGATCCCACTCGCTATGCTGTCACACTGGCCGCTGCGGGTTTCATGCTGCATAAATACACAGCGTCCGTCACACCCACAGCAGCTCCTGATCATGGGTACATACCCTGACGAGTATGCGCAAACAATCAGTAATTGCTGCGGGTGTGACGCTGCGTGCTTGTGCAGCATCAATCCCGCAGCAACCAAGTGTTACAGCATAGCGGATGGGACTTCAAGAAATCCCATGCCCACTATGTGTCCAACGATGTTCACGGATCACCCGAGGGCACGTACATGCGGCACGTCTTTTCAGACCGCAGCATGTCAATTTCTCTTGTGAAGAAATTTCACCCATACAATGTATTGAACGCAGTTAATGTGCACAATTCAGCGAACACAGAGAATTCACCTGCGTTCAATAGACGGCAGCAATTTGGTCGTAGCGAACATGGACGGCGTGCAAAGCGCTGCTACTTCCAGATCGTGTGCACCCGTCCTTAAGGGAATTATTGTGACTTTCCAGTTTGGAGCGTGAAGAATTCCTCCAACGCTGTATGAGGGTATAACGCACCAATCACCTGTGTCCCTCTCGGCAGGGGGCGGAGGTTACACACGCCTGTGACGCTCTGCTGTACGGAGCACAGTCTCCAGCCTCTCCCTGGCCGCACATCCGTCTCTCCGACATCTCTCCTGGGCCGTACACCTGCCTCTCTCCAACATCTCTCCTGGACTGTACACCTGTGCTGCGTCTCTCCGACATCTCTCCTGGGCCGTACACCTGCGTCTCTCCGACAGCTCTCCTGGGCCGTACACTTGCCTCTCTCAGACATCTCTCCTGGGCCATACACCTGCCTCTCTCAGACATCTCTCCTGGGCCATACACCTGCCTCTCTCTGACATCTCTCCTGGGCCGTACACCTGCCTCTCTCCGACATCTCTCCTGGGCCGTACACCTGCCTCTCTCCAGCATCTCTCCTGGGCCGTACACCAGCCTCTCTCCAACATCTCTCCTGGGCCGTACACCTGCCTCTCTCAGACATCTCTCCTGGACCGTACACCTGTCCTGCCTCTCTCCGACATCTCTCCTGAGCCGTACACCTGCCTCTCTCCGACATCTCTCCTGGGCCGTACACCAGCCTCTCTCCAACATCTCTCCTGGGCCGTACACCTGCCTCTCTCAGACATCTCTCCTGGACCGTACACCTGTCCTGCCTCTCTCCGACATCTCTCCTGAGCCGTACACCTGCCTCTCTCCGACATCTCTCCTGAGCCGTACACCTGCCTCTCTCCGACATCTCTCCTGGGCCGTACACCTGCCTCTCTCCGACATCTCTCCTGGGCCGTACACCTGCCTCTCTCCGACATCTCTCCTGGGCCGTACACCTGCCTCTCTCCGACATCTCTCCTGGGCCGTACACCAGCCTCTCTCCGACATCTCTCCTGGGCCGTACACCTGCCTCTCTCAGACATCTCTCCTGGGCCGTACACCTGCCTCTCTCCGACATCTCTCCTGGGCCGTACACCTGCCTCTCTCCGACATCTCTCCTGGGCCGTACACCAGCCTCTCTCCGACATCTCTCCTGGGCCGTACACCAGCCTCTCTCCAGCATCTCTCCTGGGCCGTACACCAGCCTCTCTCCAGCATCTCTCCTGGGCCGTACACCTGCCTCTCTCCGACATCTCTCCTGGGCCGTACACCTGCCTCTCTCCGACATCTCTCCTGGGCCGTACACCTGCCTCTCTCCGACATCTCTCCTGGGCCGTACACCAGCCTCTCTCCGACATCTCTCCTGGGCCGTACACCTGCCTCTCTCCGACATCTCTCCTGGGCCGTACACCAGCCTCTCTCCAACATCTCTCCTGGGCCGTACACCCGCCTCTCTCCGACATCTCTCCTGGGCCGTACACCAGCCTCTCTCCAACATCTCTCCTGGGCCGTACACCTGCCTCTCTCCGACATCTCTCCTGGGCCGTACACCTGCCTCTCTCCGACATCTCTCCTGGGCCGTACACCTGCCTCTCTCCGACATCTCTCCTGGGCCGTACACCTGCCTCTCTCCGACATCTCTCCTGGGCCGTACACCTGCCTCTCTCCGACATCTCTCCTGGGCCGTACACCTGCCTCTCTCCGACATCTCTCCTGGGCCGTACACCAGCCTCTCTCCGGCCTCTCCTGGGTCGTACACCTGCCTCTCTCCGGCCTCTCCTGGGCCGTACACCTGTGTCACCCGCACATTTTCCTGCTGGAATCCCACTCTTGCTGCCTGATGGGAGTAGTACTGCTTTACCAGCCACAGAGGAACGTCTTATCTCCCAGGAGGAGCAGTAATTAGATGGATGGTGACAGGTGAAACATGTGGAAGTCATCAGGGTTGGTTCAGCACATCCTCCCTGGAGACGTCACATTACTGGAAGATGATAATTTACTATAAAGGGGCCACGACTTCCTTCTACCTATCTGCCTTGTCCTCAGTTGCATCACATCCTCTTCTGTCACAGCCAGAGCTGCACTCGCGCTTCTGCTGCTTTCCTGCGACCGTGTGATGAGGCCACAGGCAGATGTGAATGTTTCTGGAGTAGAAGACTTGTATAATGGACCTGGCCAGGAAACGCTCTGGCCTGTGAGAACATATCCAGCCCTGAGAGGCATAACCCTCCAGGAACCCTCCCTGCAATTATGTGCAGTGTCTTTAATTATGAGCAGACACGATCATTACAAACATGGAGGATGAAGTGATCCTGGGAAAAGAAAATTCTGGGAAATCGGATCCATTCGACATTAAAAGAATTTGGAATTGAATTATAGTCTGTTTCTCTGAAAGTGGAATGTCGCCGGATGCAGCCCTGCACAGAGCATCACCCAGCTTTCCCAGACATCGGAGCGGCACAAGGATGGATGCTGCCCCTCCCCCGGGGATAGTGCCAGAAAGCCTGATGACATCTCAATCTTCACAGCTGCCCCTGTCCTCATCGGCAGTCTTCTCTCCTGAAATACTCTGTGCTGCTGTGAGCCTGTATCTCTTACCCTGCGACCTCTCACAAGATCATCACATGCCTCTCCTGAAATACTCTGTGCTGCTGGAACCTACCCCTTCTACAGGATCAGCAGAGTCCACAACTGATATTCTCTGTGGACCCGACTCCTTCCACTACACGGTCTCCTGAAATACTCTGTGCTACTGGTCAGTGCCAGTTACAGAACATTGTGCCGGGGGCACTGCTTGGTAATCTTCACCAGGCTGCCATCGTCAGCTCAGCATATCAATAGGTTGTGATCAGCAGGCTGCCTCCTGTTACCACTGCGTGACGGCCATATACAGGCTCCTGTACACACTGGCATCGATAGGTGGGTATAATGGGCACGCTGCACCCATCAGTGCCCCACACTGCTCTGCCACATCCAGGGTCCTTCATATGCCGGGGATCTGGGGCGCTCTGCCCCCTCTACCACACATAGTGCCGGTGGTCAGACATGATGGGATACATGCGGGCACTGGCCTGGCATCTGCCGGGCATCGTCCATCTCACTATCAATATCTGTGAGTGAAGTGTCAGCCTTGTGGTCCAGAACCTCCTCTACCGCTGGGTGCTGGTGCCAACGACTGTACCGTGAATGTGGGAGACGCTGGAGCTCCCCAATTCTTCATCGCTCATCTCTCCAATAGACAATGTGGCTGATCTGCAGTGTAAAGTATGGATGGGGCTGAGCGGCTGCAGTGTAAAGTATGGATGGGGCTGAGCGGCTGCAGTGTAAAGTATGGATGGGGCTGAGCGGCTGCAGTGTAAAGTGTGGATGGGGCTGAGCGGCTGCAGTGTAAAGTATGGATGGGGCTGAGCGGCTGCAGTGTAAAGTATGGATGGGGCTGAGCGGCTGCAGTGTAAAGTATGGATGGGGCTGAGCGGCTGCAGTGTAGAGTGTGGATGGGGCTGAGCGGCTGATCTGCAGTGTAAAGTATGGATGGGGCTGAGCGACTGCAGTGTAAAGTATGGATAGGGCTGAGCGGCTGCAGTGTAAAGTATGGATGGGGCTGAGCGGCTGCAGTGTAAAGTATGGATGGGACTGAGCGGCTGCAGTGTAAAGTGTGGATGGGGCTGAGCGGCTGCAGTGTAAAGTATGGATGGGGCTGAGCGGCTGCAGTGTAAAGTATGGATGGGGCTGAGCGGCTGCAGTGTAAAGTATGGATGGGGCTGAGCGGCTGCAGTGTAGAGTGTGGATGGGGCTGAGCGGCTGATCTGCAGTGTAAAGTATGGATAGGGCTGAGCGACTGCAGTGTAAAGTATGGATAGGGCTGAGCGGCTGCAGTGTAAAGTATGGATGGGGCTGAACGGCTGCAGTGTAAAGTATGGATGGGGCTGAGCGACTGCAGTGTAAAGTATGGATGGGGCTGAGCGGCTGCAGTGTAAAGTATGGATAGGGCTGAGCGGCTGCAGTGTAAAGTATGGATGGGGCTGAGCGGCTGCAGTGTAAAGTATGGATGGGGCTGAGCGGCTGCAGTGTAGAGTATGGATAGGGCTGAGCGGCTGCAGTGTAAAGTATGGATGGGGCTGAGCGGCTGCAGTGTAGAGTATGGATAGGGCTGAGCGGCTGCAGTGTAAAGTATGGATGGGGCTGAGCGGCTGCAGTGTAAAGTATGGATGGGGCTGAGCGGCTGCAGTGTAGAGTATGGATAGGGCTGAGCGGCTGCAGTGTAAAGTATGGATGGGGCTGAGCGGCTGCAGTGTAAAGTATGGATGGGACTGAGCGGCTGCAGTGTAAAGTGTGGATGGGGCTGAGCGGCTGCAGTGTAAAGTATGGATGGGGCTGAGCGGCTGCAGTGTAAAGTATGGATGGGGCTGAGCGGCTGCAGTGTAAAGTATGGATGGGGCTGAGCGGCTGCAGTGTAGAGTGTGGATGGGGCTGAGCGGCTGATCTGCAGTGTAAAGTATGGATAGGGCTGAGCGACTGCAGTGTAAAGTATGGATGGGGCTGAACGGCTGCAGTGTAAAGTATGGATGGGGCTGAGCGACTGCAGTGTAAAGTATGGATGGGGCTGAGCGGCTGCAGTGTAAAGTATGGATGGGGCTGAGCGGCTGCAGTGTAGAGTGTGGATGGGGCTGAGCGGCTGATCTGCAGTGTAAAGTATGGATAGGGCTGAGCGGCTGCAGTGTAAAGTATGGATGGGGCTGAACGGCTGCAGTGTAAAGTATGGATGGGGCTGAGCGACTGCAGTGTAAAGTATGGATGGGGCTGAGCGGCTGCAGTGTAAAGTATGGATAGGGCTGAGCGGCTGCAGTGTAAAGTATGGATGGGGCTGAGCGGCTGCAGTGTAAAGTATGGATGGGGCTGAGCGGCTGCAGTGTAGAGTATGGATAGGGCTGAGCGGCTGCAGTGTAAAGTATGGATGGGGCTGAGCGGCTGCAGTGTAGAGTATGGATAGGGCTGAGCGGCTGCAGTGTAAAGTATGGATGGGGCTGAGCGGCTGCAGTGTAAAGTATGGATGGGGCTGAGCGGCTGCAGTGTAAAGTATGGATGGGGCTGAACGGCTGCAGTGTAAAGTATGGATGGGGCTGAGCGGCTGCAGTGTAGAGTATGGATGGGGCTGAACGGCTGCAGTGTAAAGTATGGATGGGGCTGAGCGGCTGCAGTGTAGAGTATGGATAGGGCTGAGCGGCTGCAGTGTAAAGTATGGATGGGGCTGAGCGGCTGCAGTGTACAGTATGGATGGGGCTGAGCGGCTGCAGTGTAAAGTATGGATGGGGCTGAGCGGCTGCAGTGTAGAGTATGGATAGGGCTGAGCGGCTGCAGTGTAAAGTATGGATGGGGCTGAGCGGCTGCAGTGTAAAGTATGGATGGGGCTGAGGGGCTGCAGTGTAGAGTATGGATAGGGCTGAGCGGCTGCAGTGTAAAGTATGGATGGGGCTGAGCGGCTGCAGTGTAAAGTATGGATGGGGCTGAGCGGCTGCAGTGTAAAGTATGGATGGGGCTGAGCGGCTGCAGTGTAAAGTATGGATGGGGCTGAGCGGCTGCAGTGTAAAGTATGGATGGGGCTGAGCGGCTGCAGTGTAAAGTATGGATAGGGCGCAGACTCCATTCAGCAAAGTATCGAGGCCGCAGTCCCCACACCCCTCCCAGGCGACATCCCCAGACAGAAGTTCATTATCTGCTTATTCCAGAAATCTTTCCACAATAAGGAACCAAAAAATCAGCAATCTCCATGGAAACCGGCTTCTGACTTCAATATATCAGGACGCCCCCCCCCAGTAAGTGCAGACGGCGCCGACACACAGAGGGGCTTCCACACCCGCACTCATACACCGGCCCCCGGACACAGGAGGTTTGCATGGGACCCATCAGTTAATTTCATCTACTGCACTCAGTAGGGAATTCAGGACTCTAGGAAAGCTGGGTGACAATCAATATGACAACGATGGCAGTTCTCCAGAGTATCAGCCCCCAACATACCATCTGCAATAATATAATACCTTGGACCCCCGATCGCTGCCTTGCTGCCCCTCTTCCCCAGATTCCTGACTTTCGGATCTGCTGGTGACAAAGTAAAATCTGCCGCTCCGATATCACAACATAACCAGACACATGAAGGATCTGGGAAAGATGGGTGGGGACCAGTATGGCTGACCTTCACGTTCTCATGTCCTCACCCAGCTTTCCCAGGTGCCAGATTTACTCTTCAGTGTTCCTCCGTATCGCTGCCTGTCTCCTTGTGTGAACGGGAGCAATACAATCACATTTCTACCGCCATGGCGCTCTACAAACACACGGATCCGAGCGCCGAGGACGCCAAGAAGTCAGTAAAAAACGGAATTACAGAGCGGCCGCCGCTCCCAGAAAACAGGGAACACAAAGTGTAACATTAATCAGCAATAAACGCCACTTCTACCCAGATACGAAAAGCTTTTATAGGTTCTGGCAAAATGTAGTTGAGGCGCAAAAGTTGAGTCCGGCAGGATCCCCCGAGGTCCTACAAAAAACAACTAAAACATTATTAATGAAAACTGAAATGTAGATCACTCAGAAGAAACGGGGGTCCGAACTCAGATCATCGCGTTCCGGAACCTACATCATCACTGCCCCCGATCACTAAGACTCGGTTCACATTGCGTTAGTGCAATCCGTTAAGCGCATACACTAACGCAATGTACAAAAAGGGATTGCGTTTAGCAATCGTGCGAGCGCAGACGCCCGATGTGCGCTAGCGGGAACAGACCCAAAAACGCTGCAAGCAACGTTCGAGGTCCGTCTGAAAATAACGGGATATCGCTGACGCATGCCAAAAATGGCATACGTTCGTTACATTACGGTCAATGGGTGCGCTAACGGATCTGTTACATAGTGTTATTTGTGCCATGTAACAGATTCTGTCAGCGGACACCCACTAACGCAATATGAACCCAGCCTAAGAAGTTCTGCAGCTTCCTGATAGACTTTATGGAAAAAATGAAGCAGCAAAATGTGCAAAAGACTCAGGGGGCAACAATCCTACAATCCACCGGGTACATAGAGAAGAGGAGGCGGCACTGTAGGTGAAAAGTGTGGACTGAATATAGATACAGAATAGATAGATAATAAATAGAGAGATCGGTAGAATCCGAATAGACGGAGCCGCTCACCAGATGTGAAGCTTTTTCCAGCAATGAATAGATACAAGTTATTGATATATATGGGGAGCAGATGATTGCAAGTGGCCACTGTAAGTAGCTTTTCTCATGATTGCAGACACCTGGCTATGAAGTCCAAAGCTCAATGAGGTTAGAAAACAAAAAAAAGTGCTTTAGTAAATCAGTAAAAAGTAGGTAGGAGTATTTAAAACAAGAAAATGATAAGGGTGCCCAGACTTATGCACCTGTCAAATGTTGTTTGAATGCAGATTGCACATTTTCTGTTAGTACAATAAACCTCATTTCAAGGCAGAAACATTACTGTGTCCAACAGTTATTACATATATGAAAATGAAATAGCTGATGCAAAAAAAAAAAAAAACATTTTTATAAAACATTAAGATTAATAGGGGGCCCAAACTTTTTCATATAACTGTATATTGGTCACTTGTATCTATTCATTGCTGGAAAAAGCTTCACATCTGTTAGAACCAAAACGTTGCTGAGAAAGGTGAATAAAAGTGTTTCCTGCTATTTCTACTGATAATGGTGAGCGGCCGCCGTCTGTTCGGATTCCTGTAATGGAGGTTTGGTCTGTGCCTGGGCCCTGCACACACTTTTTTCTCTTTTTGTGCTGCTCAAATTTTTCTCTCTTCAGGCCGGATTCACACGTCAGTGAGGTGACAGTTTCCTCACATACCGGAGCCACTGACACACGTAGACACATTAAAATCAATGCATCTGTTCAGATCTCAGTGATTTTTTGCGGACCGTGTCTCCGTGTGCCAAACACGGAGACATGTCAGTGTTCGTGGGAGCGCACGGATTACACGGACCCATTAAAGTCAATGGGTCCGTGTAAAACATGTACCGCACGCGGACGTTGTCCGTGTGCAGTCCGTGTGCTGTGCAGGAGACAGCGCTACAGTAAGCGCTGTCCCCTGCATCTGGTGCTGAAGCCGCCATTCATATCTTCCCTGCAGCAGCGTTCGCCGGAGAGAAGATATGAATAATTGTGTGTAAAATGCAGATCCAGGTCATCACCCCCCTCCCACCCCCTGTGCTACCCCTCCCCACCCCCCCGCTGTGATTAAAATACTCACCCGGCTCCCTCACCGCAGCGTCCTGTCCTGGCCGCACCTTGTACTGTATGAGCGGTCACGTGGGGCCACCGATTACAATCATGAATATGCGGCTCCACCTCCCAAAGGGGTGGAGCCGCATATTCATTACTGTAAATGAGCGGCCCCACGTGACCGCTCATACAGTACAAGGTGCGGCCAGGACAGGACGCTGCGAGGGATCCGGAAGCTAGGTGAGTATTTTAATCACAGTGGGGGGGGGGGGGGGAGGGGGGGGGGGACCTGGATCTGCATTTTACACACTATTATTCATATCTTCTCTACAGCTAACGCTGCTGCACAGAAGATATGAATGGCGGCTTCAGCACGATGCAGGGGACAGCGCTAAACTTTATCGCTGTCTCCGGCACGGAGATAAAAGATAGATAAAAGATATATAATAGATAGATAATAGATTATAGATAGGGCAGCACGGTGGCTCAGTGGTTAGCTCTGCAGCGCTGGGGTCCTGGGTTCTAATCCCACCCAGGACAACATCTGCAAAGAGTTTGTATGTTCTCCCCATGTTTGCGTGGGTTTTCTCCGGGTTCTCCGGTTTCCTCCCACATTCCAAAGACATACTGATGGGGAATCTAGATTGTGAGCCCCATCGGGGACAGCGATGATAATGTGTGTAACCTGTACAGCGCTGCGGAATATGTTAGCGCTAAATAAAAATTATTATTATTATAGATAGATAATAGATAGATGATAAATAATACCAATGAAAACAAAGGCATGGCAATGGGAGCTAAATGAATTATTTGTATATGCAAATTACTGATTCAAGTAAATAAATTAAAGCTCCCAAAACATAGGACAATATAAACCAAATTACGGACAATCAGAAATTGCCAAACAAAATGCAAGAAAAGGAAAGCCGTCCAAAGAGGATATTATTATTACTACAAGAAAGTTAAAATCAGGAACAACAATGAGACAAAATGCACAAGTGCAATAACCAGATTTCATAAATAGCATAAAAAGTAACATAGAAACATATAAAAACTGCACGGACGCACATCCAAATATAGCAAAGGACACGCAAAGCCCAAATAGCAATTGTTAAAAATAGTGAACAAAAATGAAAAAAAAAAAAATGCCATAACACTGGTCTACAAAAAAATAAACCATTTTCTGGCCTGGTCTTTAAGAACAGTTTTAGACTAATTTGAGGTCGCTGAATTCAAATCTGATCTTATAATTTCTCTATCATATCACATTTTTTCTCTATAGGTATATTGCCCATTTTCAAGAATTCCATGATAAATATAAGTAGTGTATGAAAAGTGCCAGTTTATATGCTTCACTAAGGTAAATGTAGTTTTCATTTAGTCTCCCAATAAATGTGAGAATATCTTTGTTTTCTTTGAACATTCATAATTCCCATTTGTTATGATAACGCCCTTGTTTTCTGTGCTACTGGGACAGTAGAGCTACAGCAGAGCATTGGGCGAAAACTGAACGGCCTCAGCGACAGAGTTTGGCCTCTGGTGATAAGAATGTCATCCATGATCCTCTATAGGAAGGACATTGTCTTTCCTCCCTTACACATAAATCCTGGATTGATGAAGCAGTTCGTCAAAGCTCTCAATCACAGTGGAGAATGCTTTATCTATATACGTTCAGCTTTTTCTGGTCTTAGTGAAGAGAAAGGCCGGAATATTGGATGGACCTCAAATAAGAACATTTATGAGAGACCCAAGTGTGATCACATCAATGAATGAGACAGAAGAAAGAGCTTGGAGGCATTGTGTAATGTGGAATAAGAAAGCCGAGAACGATGAAGAGATTGTGGAAGAGAAGATCTACTAACGAGTCTGCGGAATCTGGGATGGAGAATGAGGATCGAGATTCACTATTTACAGAGAACCTCGGGGATGTGAGCGAGGAACAAGGGAGCGTTCTCATCAGGACATTAATACAATGGAAGAACGGTATCAGGGCCGGGGGACTCACATATGATGGCGACTATTGCTGGAGCTTGTGAGAGACGACCAGAAGCCGCAAATCACAGATCAGCCAAGAAAAGAAAGTTCACATAACGGCCATGTGTCATTCATCTGTGCGCCATATATATGTGTTTATATTTTATAGTCTAATTCTGTAAGTATATGTGATTTGCTGTACATAGACTTTGTAATCCTTGTTATTCCTTGATTAAAAATATACAAAATGTAGTATTGAAAATCATGTGTTTTTATCATAAAACATTAGGAGTAATTTTCAGCAAAAAATGAAAATATCTCGAAATCCCGATGTGATAGCCAAAAACGGAGCTCATATTCGTAATCAGCGGCCAAAATTGACTTAAAATATGTTTTAAAACATTTTGCCAGAAAAATTGCGTTGACCAGTGTAATGTATAGTGGTGAAAAAGTGATATAAAAATAGTATTAAAAATCGCAAACTGTGTCAAGTATGAAAATAGTGCAAAGTATGAAGTGCAAGTGCAATGCAAATAGGGCAGACGGGGGGACCAGACTAGGTAGGAATAAATGCAAAAATATGTAAATTATGGCCAATAATATACTGACAAAAGTAATGCAGCCCCTCGCAATGGATGGCGTGCCAACCCGACGCACGTTTCGGCTGTAGCCTTCGTCAGGGTGGTGGCAAAAACAAAAACGCTGTGGTCTAAATACCTCCATAAAGCAATCATGAGTCAAAGTGAGTTACTGACAACCAATGGGAACTAAAAAGGGGGCGCGTAAAAAGTGTGATAAATGTGTCCAAATATCATAATAAAAAATAAATGAACTAAATACTTTCCTTTTCTTGTATTTTGATAGATAATCGATAGATAATAGATACTAGATAGATAATAGATAGGTATATACAATACAGGCCAAAAATTTGGACACACCTTCTCATTTAAAGATTTTTCTGTATTTTCATGACTATGAAAATTGTACATTCACACTGAAGGCATCAAAACTATGAATTAACACATGTGGAATTATATACTTATCAAAAAAGTGTGAAACAACTGAAATTATGACTTATATTCTAGGTTCCTCAAAGTAGCCACCTTTTGCTTTGATGACTGCTTTGCACACTCTTGGCATTCTCTTGATGAGCTTCAATAGGTAGTCACTGGGAATGGTCTTCCAACAATCTTGAAGGAGTTCCCATGATGCTTAGCACTTGTTGGCCCTTTTGCCTTCACTCTGCGGTCCAGCTCACCCCAAACCATCTCGATTGGGTTCAGGACTGGTAACTGTGGAGGCCAGGTCATCTGGCGTAGCCCCCCATCACTCTCCTTCTTGGTCAAATAGCCCTTACACAGCCTGGAGGTGTGTTTGTGGTCCAACTAAACGCAAACCGGATGGAATAGCATGCCGCTGCAAGATGCTGTGGTAGCCATGCTGGTTCAGGATGCCTTCAATTTTGAATAAATCCCCAACAGTGTCACCAGCAAAGCCCCCCCACACCATCACACCTCATCCTCCATGCTTCACGGTGGGAACCAGGCATGTAGAGTCCATCCGTTCACCTTTTCTGCGTCGCACAAAGACACAGTGGTTGGAACCAAAGATCTCAATTCTCTCTGTCCCCCAGCACCTCCTCCCTCCCCACTTATCTCAGCTGAAGACTTTGCCTCATTTTTCAAGCAGAAGATTGATAGCATCAGAGACAGTTTTGGTCAACAACCCCCAGAGCGCTTCCTCCCGACTTCCCAGCCCTCCACCTCCAAAACCAACTTCTCCACCATTACAGAAGATCGACTCTCCACTCTACTCTCAAGATCGCATCTCACCACCTGTGCACTTGACCCGATCCCATCCCACTTCATCCCAAACCTCACCACAGTCTTCATCCCAACCCTAAGCCATCTCTTTAACCTATCACTAACAACTGGTGTTTTCCCCTCAAGCTTTAAACATGCCTCCATCACACCTATCCTCAAAAAGCCCTCTCTTGACCCATCCTCTGTATCTAGCTATCGCCCTATATCACTTTTCCCCTATGCCTCCAAACTACTGGAACAACACGTCTACCTTGAACTGTCCTCCCATCTCTCTTCTTGCTCCCTCTTTGACCGCCTACAATCAGGCTTCCGGTCACACCATTCCACTGAAACTGCCCTAACTAAGGTCATCAATGACCTCTTAACCGCCAAGAGCAAGCGACACTACTCTGTCCTCCTCCTCCTGGACCTGTCCTCTGCCTTTGACACAGTGGACCATTCCCTATTATTACAGACCCTCTCATCCCTTGGCATCACAGACTTGGCCCTAACCTGGATCTCATCATACCTAACTGACCGGACATTCAGCGTCTCCCATTCACACACCACCTCCTCACCTCGCCCCCTATCTGTCGGAGTCCCACAAGGTTCAGTACTAGGACCCCTGCTCTTCTCCATTTACACCTTTGGCCTGGGACAGCTCATAGAATCTCATGGCTTTTAGTATCACCTCTATGCTGACGACACACAGATCTACATCTCTGGACCAGATATCACCTCCCTACTAACCAGAATCCCTCAATGTCTGTCTGCTATTTCATTCTTCTTCTCCACTAGATTTCTAAAACTTAACATGGACAAAACAGAATTCATCATCTTTCCCCCATCTCACGCGACCCCCCCAACGAACCTATCCATTACAGTAAATGGCTGCCCACTCTCCCCAGTCCCACAAGCTCGCTGCCTCGGGGTAATCCTTGACGCTGATCTCTCCTTCAAACCGCATATCCAAGCCCTTTCCACTTCCTGCTGCCTTCATCTCAAAAATATTTCACGAATCCGTTCATTCCTCAACCATGAATCTGCAAAAACCCTAGTCCATGCCCTCATCTTCTCTCGCCTCGACTACTGTAACCTCCTGCTCTCTGGACTCCCCTCTAACACTCTCGCACCCCTCCAATCTATTGTAAACTCTGCTGCCCGACTAATCCACCTGTCCCCCCGCTATTCCCCGGCCTCTCCCCTCTGTCAATCCCTGCACTGGCTCCCCATCACCCAGAGACTCCAGTACAAAACCCTAACCATGACTGTTGTGAATTCTGCTTTTGGGTTCCCTCCAGTGGTTGTAGGTGGTAATGCAGTTGTCCCTGAGTTGCAGTCCTGGTCAGGTGTTTCTGCTGATTGCAGTTCTGACTGGGGTATTTAGGTGTGCAGGATTCATTAGTCCTTGCCAGTTGTCTATGGTTCTGGGAGGTTTTGGATCTTTGTCTGGTTCCTCCTGCCTTGCTGCCAATTCAGCAGAGATAAGTGTCTGTTTTTTTGTTTCTGTGGCACACATGCTGTGTGCTTAATAATTCCGTGCTATTCTTTTGTTTTCTCTTGTCCAGCTTAGACTGTCAGTGTTTTCTCAGTCTTGTTGGATTCTCTGGAGTTGCAGATATACGCTCCACATCTTTAGTTAGATGGTGGAGTTTTTGTATTTTCTGCTGTGGATATTTTTGGAAGGATTTTAATACTGACCGCTTAGTATTCTGTCCTATCCTTTCCTATTTTAGCTAGAGTGGCCTCTTTTGCTAAATCCTGTTTCCTGCCTGCGTGTGTCTTTTCCTCTACTACTCACAGTCAATATTTGTGGGTGGCTGCCTATCCTTTGGGGTTCTGCTCTGAGGCAAGGTAGAATTCCTATTTCCATCTATAGGGGTATTTAGTCCTCCGGCTGTGTCGAGGTGTCTAGGATTTGTTAGGCACACCCCACGGCTACTTCTAGTTGCGGTGTTAAGTTCAGGATTTGCGGTCAGTATAGTTTACACCAACTCCAGAGAAAGTTCCATGCGGCTCCAAGGTCACCGGATCATAACACATGACATACAAAGCCATCCACAACCTGTCTCCTCCATACATCTGTGACCTCGTCTCCCGGTACTTACCTACACGCAACCTCCGATCCTCACAAGATCTCCTTCTCTACTCCCCTTTTATCTCCTCTTCCCACAATCGTATACAAGATTTCTCTCGCGCATCACCCCTACTCTGGAACTCTCTACCACAACACATCAGACTCTCGCCTACCATTGAAACCTTCAAAAAGAACCTGAAGACTCATCTCTTCCGACAAGCCTACAACCTGCAGTAACCACCGATCGACCAAACCGCTGCATGACCAGCTCCACCCTCACCTACTGTATCCTCACCCATCCCTTGTAGATTGTGAGCCCTCGCGGGCAGGGTCCTCTCTCCTCCTGTATCCTTACCCATCCCTTGTAGATTGTGATCCCTCGCGGGCAGGGTCCTCTCTCCTCCTGTATCCTCACCCATCCCTTGTAGATTGTGAGCCCTCGCGGGCAGGGTCCTCTCTCCTCCTGTATTCTCACCCATCCCTTGTAGATTGTGAGCCCTCGCGGGCAGGGTCCTCTCTCCTCCTGTATCCTCACCCATCCCTTGTAGATTGTGAGCCCTCACGGGCAGGGTCCTCTCTCCTCCTGTATCCTCACCCATCCCTTGTAGATTGTGAGCCCTGGCGGGCAGGGTCCTCTCTCCTCCTGTATCCTCCCCCATCCCTTGTAGATTGTGAGCCCTCGCGGGCAGGGTCCTCTCTCCTCCTGTACCAGTTATGACTTGAACTGTTTAAGATTATTGTACTTGTTTTTACTATGTATACCCCTCCTCACATGTAAAGCGCCATGGAATAAATGGCGCTATAATAAATAATAATAATAATAATAATCTCAAATTTGGACTCATCAGACCAAAGCACAGATTTCCACTGGTCTAATGTCTATTCCTTGTGTTCTGTAGACCAAACAAGTCTCTTCTGCTTGTTGCCTGTCCTTAGCAGTGGTTTCCTAGCAGCTATTTTACCATGAAGGCCTGCTGCACAAAGTCTCCTCTTAACAGTTGTTGTAGAGATGTGTCTGCTGCTAGAACTCTGTGTGGCATTATAATAAATAAATAATAATATTTATTTTTATATAGCGCTAACATATTCCGCAGCGCTTTACAGTTTGCACACATCATCATCGCTGTCCCCGATGGGACTCACAATCTAAATTCCCTATCAGTATGTCTTTGGAATGTGGGAGGAAACCAGAGAACCTGGAGGAAACCCACGCAAACACGGGGAGAACATACAAGCTCTTTGCAGATGTCGTCCTTGGTGGGGTCTGAACCCAGGACTCCAGCACTGCAAGGCTGCTGTGCTAACCACTGAGCCACCGTGCCGCCCCTAACCCTAAGCCCCTAATCCGCAGCTGCGGATCCGCAGCAGTTTCCCATGTGTTTACAGTACAATGTAAACCTATGGGAAACAAAATACGCAGTGCACATGCTGCGGAAAAAAACGCGCAGAAACGCAGCGTTTTATTTTCCGCAGCATGTCAATTCTTTGTGCGGAATCTGCAGCGTTTTTACCCCAGCTCCAATAGAAAACTGCAGGTGTAAAACCGCAGCGGAATCCGCAATAGAAACCGCGATAAATCCGCAGGAAAAACTGCAGCAGTTTTGCACTGCGGATTTATCAAGTGCAGAGGAGCTATCTACGTGTGCACTTAGAAGGCAAGAAATCCCACTTATGAGGGTATGTGCACACGTTGCGGATTCTCTGCGGATCCGCAGCGTTTTTTGAGGTACAGAAACGCTGCAGATCCGCAATTGATTTACAGTACAATGTAAATCAATGAGAAAAAAAAATGCTGTACACACTTTGCGGAAAATCCGCTGCGGAAACGCTGCAGTTTAAAAGAAGTAGCATGTCACTTCTTTTTTGTGAATCTGCAGCGTTTTTGTACCCATTCCATTATAGAAAACCGCAGGGGTAAAAACCGCAGCAAATCCGCAAGAAAACCGCAGCAAAAACGCACAAAAAACGCTGCGGAACCGCAGGTGCGTTTTATGCCAGTAGAGGCAGAATCCGCACCAGAAATTCCTAAGCCTAATCCACAACGTGTGCACATAGCCTGAAACCTGACAGGGCACACCTGTGTAGTGAAGACCATTCCCGGTGACTACCTCTTGAAGCTCATCAAGGGAATGCCAAGAGTGTGCAAAGCAGTCATCAAAGCAAAAGGTGGCTACTTTGAAGAACCTAGAATATAAGACATAATTTCAGTTGTTTCACACTTTTTAGTTAAGTGTATAATTCCACATGTGTTAATTCATAGTTTTGATGCCTTCAGTGAGAATGTACAGAAAAATCTTTAAATGAGAAGGCGTGTCCAAACTTTTGCTCTGTACTGTATATACACAGTGACTGCACCAGCAGACTAGTGAGTGCAGCTCTGGAGGATAATACAGGGTGTGAGGCAAGATAGGTTTCCTGTTTCTGTCTTTAGGGGTAGTTAGATCTTAGGCTGTGCCGAGGGGTCTAGGGAGTGTTAGGTACCCCCCACGGCTACTTCTAGTTGCGCTGCTAGGTTCAGGGTTTGCAGTCAGTACAGGGACCACCTTCTCCAGAGTACGTCTCATGCTGCTCCAAGGCCACCAGATCATAACATATAATACAGGATGTAACTCAGGATCAGTAATGTAATGTATGTACACAGTGACTGCACCAGCAGAATAGTGAGTGCAGCTCTGGAGTATAATACAGGATGTAACTCAGGATCAGTAATGTAATGTATGTACACAGTGACTGCACCAGCAGAATAGTCAGTTGTTATGGCTGGCAATCAGGCAACACAGCGTGCAGTAATCAGCGCACATACAGAGATCTGGCAATAACCAAAAACAATAGGACGAGCTCTGAGACGTGGAATCTCTGTAGACTGCAGTACCTGATCTATCCTCACAACAACTATAAGCAGCAGTGGATTGCGCCTAACAACTACCTATGCAACTCGGCACTGCCTGAGGAGCTGACTAGCCTGAAGATAGAAATACAAGCCTGACTTACCTCAGAGAAATACCCCAAAGGAATAGGCAGCCCCCCACATATAATGACTGTTAGCAAGATGAAAAGACAAACGTAGGAATGAAATAGATTCAGCAAAGTGAGGCCCGATATTCTAGACAGAGCGAGGATAGCAAAGAGAACTATGCAGTCTACAAAAAACCCTAAAACGAAAACCATGCAAAGGGGCAAAAAGACCCACCGTGCCGAACTAACAGCACGGCGGTGCACCCCTCTGCTTCTCAGAGCTTCCAGCAAAAGACAATAGCAAGCTGGACAGAAAAAAACAGAAAACAAACTAGAAGCACTTATCTAGCAGAGCAGCAGGCCCAAGGAAAGATGCAGTAGCTCAGATCCAACACTGGAACATTGACAAGGAGCAAGGAAGACAGACTCAGGTGGAGCTAAATAGCAAGGCAGCCAACGAGCTCACCAAAACACCTGAGGGAGGAAGCCCAGAGACTGCAATACCACTTGTGACCACAGAAGTGAACTCAGCCACAGAATTCACAACAGTACCCCCCCCTTGAGGAGGGGTCACCGAACCCTCACCAGAACCCCCAGGCCGACCAGGATGAGCCACATGAAAGGCACGAACAAGATCTGGGGCATGGACATCAGAGGCAAAAACCCAGGAATTATCTTCCTGAGCATAACCCTTCCATTTGACCAGATACTGGAGTTTCCGTCTAGAGACACGAGAATCCAAAATCTTCTCCACAATATACTCCAACTCCCCCTCCACCAAAACAGGGGCAGGAGGCTCCACAGATGGAACCATAGGTGCCACGTATCTCCTCAACAACGACCTATGGAATACATTATGTATGGAAAAGGAGTCTGGGAGGGTCAGACGAAAAGACACCGGATTGAGAATCTCAGAAATCCTATACGGACCAATAAAACGAGGTTTAAATTTAGGAGAGGAAACCTTCATAGGAATATGACGAGAAGATAACCAAACCAAATCCCCAACACGAAGTCGGGGTCCCACACGGCGTCTGCGATTAGCGAAAAGCTGAGCCTTCTCCTGGGACAAGGTCAAATTGTCCACTACCTGAGTCCAGATCTGCTGCAACCTGTCCACCACAGAATCCACACCAGGACAGTCCGAAGACTCAACCTGTCCTGAAGAGAAACGAGGATGGAACCCAGAATTGCAGAAAAATGGAGAGACCAAGGTAGCCGAGCTGGCCCGATTATTAAGGGCGAACTCAGCCAACGGCAAAAATGACACCCAATCATCCTGGTCAGCGGAAACAAAACATCTCAGATATGTTTCCAAGGTCTGATTGGTTCGTTCGGTCTGGCCATTAGTCTGAGGATGGAAGGCCGAGGAGAAAGATAGGTCAATGCCCATCCTACCACAAAAGGCTCGCCAGAACCTCGAGACAAACTGGGAACCTCTGTCAGAAACAATATTCTCAGGAATGCCATGTAAACGAACCACATGCTGGAAGAACAAAGGCACCAAATCAGAGGAGGAAGGCAATTTAACCAAGGGCACCAGATGGACCATTTTAGAAAAGCGATCACAGACCACCCAAATGACCGACATTTTTTGAGAAACGGGAAGGTCAGAAATGAAATCCATCGAAATATGTGTCCAAGGCCTCTTCGGGACCGGCAAGGGCAAAAGCAACCCACTGGCACGTGAACAGCACGGCTTAGCCCTAGCACAAATTCCACAGGACTGCACAAAAGCACGCACATCCCGTGACAGAGATGGCCACCAGAAGGATCTAGCAACCAACTCCCTGGTACCAAAGATTCCTGGATGACCGGCCAGCACCGAACAATGAAGTTCAGAGATAACTTTACTAGTCCACCTATCAGGGACGAACAGTTTCTCGGCCGGACAACGATCAGGTTTATTAGCCTGAAATTTCTGCAACACTCTCCGCAAATCAGGGGAGATGGCAGACACAATGACTCCTTCCTTGAGGATACTCGCCGGCTCAGATAACCCCGGAGAGTCGGGCACAAAACTCCTAGACAGAGCATCCGCCTTCACATTTTTAGAGCCCGGAAGGTATGAAATCACAAAATCAAAACGAGCAAAAAATAACGACCAACGGGCCTGTCTAGGATTCAAGCGCTTGGCAGACTCGAGATAAGTCAAGTTCTTATGATCAGTCAATACCACCACGCGATGCTTAGCACCCTCAAGCCAATGACGCCACTCCTCGAATGCCCACTTCATGGCCAGCAACTCTCGGTTGCCCACATCATAATTACGCTCAGCAGCAGAAAATTTCCTGGAAAAGAAAGCACATGGTTTGAACACTGAGCAACCAGAACCTCTCTGTGACAAAACCGCCCCTGCACCAATCTCAGAAGCATCAACCTCGACCTGGAACGGAAGAGAAACATCTGGTTGACACAACACAGGGGCACAGCAAAAACGACGCTTCAACTCCTGAAAAGCTTCCACAGCAGCAGAAGACCAATTAACCAAATCAGCACCCTTCTTGGTCAAATCGGTCAATGGTCTGGCAATGCTAGAAAAATTACAGATGAAGCGACGATAAAAATTAGCAAAGCCCAGGAATTTCTGCAGACTTTTTAGAGATGTCGGCTGAGTCCAATCCTGGATGGCCTGAACCTTAACCGGATCCATCTCGATAGTAGAAGGGGAAAAGATGAACCCCAAAAATGAAACTTTCTGCACACCGAAGAGACACTTTGATCCCTTCACGAACAAGGAATTAGCACGCAGTACCTGGAAAACCATTCTGACTTGCTTCACATGAGACTCCCAATCATCAGAGAAGATCAAAATGTCATCCAAGTAAACAATCAAGAATTTATCCAGATACTCACGGAAAATGTCATGCATAAAAGACTGAAACACAGATGGAGCATTGGCAAGTCCGAACGGCATCACCAGATACTCAAAATGACCCTCGGGCGTATTAAATGCCGTTTTCCATTCATCTCCCTGCCTGATTCTCACCAGATTATACGCACCACGAAGATCTATCTTAGTGAACTAACTAGCCCCCTTAATCCGAGCAAACAAGTCAGAAATCAATGGCAAGGGATACTGAAACTTAACAGTGATCTTATTAAGAAGGCGGTAATCAATACACGGTCTTAGCGAACCATCCTTCTTGGCTACAAAAAAGAACCCTGCTCCCAATGGTGATGACGATGGGCGAATATGTCCCTTCTCCAGGGACTCCTTCACATAACTGCGCATAGCGGTGTGTTCAGGTACGGACAAATTAAATAAACGACCCTTAGGGAATTTACTACCAGGAATCAAATCGATAGCACAATCACAATTCCTATGCGGAGGAAGGGCATCAGACTTGGACTCTTCAAATACATCCTGAAAGTCCGACAAGAACTCTGGGATGTCAGAAGGAATGGATGACGAAATAGACAAAAATGGAACATCACCATGTACTCCCTGACAACCCCAGCTGGTTACCGACATAGAGTTCCAATCCAATACTGGATTATGGGTTTGTAGCCATGGCAACCCCAACACGACCACATCATGCAAATTATGCAGTACCAGAAAGCGAATAACTTCCTGATGTGCAGGAGCCATGCACATGGTCAGCTGGGCCCAGTACTGAGGCTTATTCTTGGCCAAAGGTGTAGCATCAATTCCTCTCAACGGAATAGGACACCGCAAAGGCTCCAAGAAAAATCCACAACGTTTAGCATAATCCAAATCCATCAGATTCAGGGCAGCGCCTGAATCCACAAACGCCATGACAGAATACGATGACAAAGAGCACATTAAGGTAATGGACAAAAGGAATTTGGACTGTACAGTACCAATAACGGCAGAGCTATCGAACCGCCTAGTGCGTTTAGGACAATTAGAAATAGCATGAGTAGAATCACCACAATAGAAACACAGTCTGTTCAGACGTCTGTGTTCTTGCCGTTCTACTTTAGTCATAGTCCTGTCGCACTGCATAGGCTCAGGTTTACTCTCAGGCAGTACCGCCAGATGGTGCACAGATTTACGCTCGCGCAAGCGACGACCGATCTGAATGGCCAAGGACATAGACTCATTCAAACCAGCAGGCATAGGAAATCCCACCATTACATCCTTAAGAGCTTCAGAGAGACCCTTTCTGAACAAAGCCGCTAATGCAGATTCATTCCACAGAGTGAGTACTGACCATTTCCTAAATTTCTGACAATATACTTCTATATCATCCTGACCCTGGCATAAAGCCAGCAGATTTTTCTCAGCCTGATCCACTGAATTAGGCTCATCGTAAAGCAATCCGAGCGCCAGGAAAAATGCATCAACATTACTCAATGCAGAATCTCCTGGTGCAAGAGAAAACGCCCAGTCCTGTGGGTCGCCGCGCAAAAAAGAAATAATAATCAAAACCTGTTGAATAGGATTACCAGAAGAATGAGGTTTCAAGGCCAAAAATAGCTTACAATTATTTCTGAAGCTCAGGAACTTAGTTCTGTCACCAAAAAACAAATCAGGAATCGGAATTCTTGGTTCTAGCATCGATTTCTGATCAATAGTATCTTGAATCTTTTGTACATTTACAACGAGATTATCCATGGAGGAGCACAGAGCCTGAATATCCATGTCCACAGCTGTGTCCTGAAGCACTCTAATGTCTAGGGGAAAAAAAAGACTGAAGACAGAGCTAAGAAAAAAAAATGATGTCAGGATTTCTTTTTTCCCTCTATTGGGAATCATTGGTGTGGCTCCTTGTACTGTTATGGCTGGCAATCAGGCAACACAGCGTGCAGTAATCAGCGCACATACAGAGATCTGGCAATAACCCAAAACAATAGGACGAGCTCTGAGACGTGGAATCTCTGTAGACTGCAGTACCTGATCTATCCTCACACAACTATAAGCAGCAGTGGATTGCGCCTATCACTACCTATGCAACTCGGCACTGCCTGAGGAGCTGACTAGCCTGAAGATAGAAATACAAGCCTGACTTACCTCAGAGAAATACCCCAAAGGAATAGGCAGCCCCCCACATATAATGACTGTTAGCAAGATGAAAAGACAAACGTAGGAATGAAATAGATTCAGCAAAGTGAGGCCCGATATTCTAGACAGAGCGAGGATAGCAAAGAGAACTATGCAGTCTACAAAAAACCCTAAAACGAAAACCACGCAAAGGGGCAAAAAGACCCACCGTGCCGAACTAACAGCACGGCGGTGCACCCCTCTGCTTCTCAGAGCTTCCAGCAAAAGACAATAGCAAGCTGGACAGAAAAAAACAGAAAAACTAGAAGCACTTATCTAGCAGAGCAGCAGGCCCAAGGAAAGATGCAGTAGCTCAGATCCAACACTGGAACATTGACAAGGAGCAAGGAAGACAGACTCAGGTGGAGCTAAATAGCAAGGCAGCCAACGAGCTCACCAAAACACCTGAGGGAGGAAGCCCAGAGACTGCAATACCACTTGTGACCACAGAAGTGAACTCAGCCACAGAATTCACAACAGTCAGTGCAGCTCTGGAGTATAATACAGGATATAACTCAGGATCAGTAATGTAATGTATGTACACAGTGACTGCACCAGCAGAATAGTGAGTGCAGCTCTGGGGTATAATACAGGATGTAACTCAGGATCAGTAATGTAATGTATGTACACAGTGACTGCACCAGCAAAATAGTGAGTGCAGCTCTGGGGTATAATACAGGATGTAACTCAGGATCAGTAATGTAATGTATGTACACAGTGACTGCACCAGCAGAATAGTGAGTGCAGATCTGGGGTATAATACAGGATGTAACTCAGGATCAGTAATGTAATGTATGTACACAGTGACTGCACCAGCAAAATAGTGAGTGCAGCTCTGGGGTATAATACAGGATGTAACTCAGGATCAGTAATGTAATGTATGTACACAGTGACTGCACCAGCAGAATAGTGAGTGCAGCTCTGGGGTATAATACAGGATGTAACTCAGGATCAGTAATGTAATGTATGTACACAGTGACTGCACCAGCAAAATAGTGAGTGCAGCTCTGGGGTATAATACAGGATGTAACTCAGGATCAGTAATGTAATGTATGTACACAGTGACTGCACCAGCAGAATAGTGAGTGCAGATCTGGGGTATAATACAGGATGTAACTCAGGATCAGTAATGTAATGTATGTACACAGTGACTGCACCAGCAGAATAGTAAGTGCAGCTCTGGAGTATAATACAGGATGTAACTCAGGATCAGTAATGTAATGTATGTACACAGTGACTGCACCAGCAGAATAGTGAGTGCAGCTCTGGAGTATAATACAGGATGTAACTCAGGATCAGTAATGTAATGTATGTACACAGTGACTGCACCAGCAGAATAGTGAGTGCAGCTCTGGAGTATAATACAGGATGTAACTCAGGATCAGTAATGTAATGTATGTACACAGTGACTGCACCAGCAGAATAGTCAGTGCAGCTCTGGAGTATAATACAGGATGTAACTCAGGATCAGTAATGTAATGTATGTACACAGTGACTGCACCAGCAGAATAGTGAGTGCAGCTCTGGGGTATAATACAGGAGGTAACTCAGGATCAGTAATGTAATGTATGTACACAGTGACTGCACCAGCAGAATAGTGAGTGCAGCTCTGGGGTATAATACAGGAGGTAACTCAGGATCAGTAATGTAATGTATGTACACAGTGACTGCACCAGCAGAATAGTGAGCGCAGCTCTGGGGTATAATACAGGATGTAACTCAGGATCAGTAATGTAATGTATGTACACAGTGACTGCACCAGCAGAATAGTGAGCGCAGCTCTGGGGTATAATACAGGATGTAACTCAGGATCAGTAATGTAATGTATGTACACAGTGACTGCACCAGCAAAATAGTGAGCGCAGCTCTGGGGTATAATACAGGATGTAACTCAGGATCAGTAATGTAATGTATGTACACAGTGACTGCACCAGCAGAATAGTGAGTGCAGATCTGGGGTATAATACAGGATGCAACTCAAGATCAGTAATGTAATGTATGTACACAGTGACTGCACCAGCAGAATAGTGAGTGCAGCTCTGGGGTATAATACAGGATGTAACTCAGGATCAGTATATATATATATATATATATATATATATATATATATATATATATATATATATATATATATACAGTGGGGCAAAAAAGTATTTAGTCAGTCAGCAATAGTGCAAGTTCCACCACTTAAAAAGATGAGAGGCGTCTGTAATTTACATCATAGGTAGACCTCAACTATGGGAGACAAACTGAGAAAAAAAATCCAGAAAATCACATTGTCTGTTTTTTTATCATTTTTTTTGCATATTATGGTGGAAAATAAGTATTTGGTCAGAAACAAACAATCAAGATTTCTGGCTCTCTCACAGACCTGTAACTTCTTCTTTAAGAGTCTCCTCTTTCCTCCACTCATTACCTGTAGTAATGGCACCTGTTTAAACTTGGTATCAGTATAAAAAGACACCTGTGCACACCCTCAAACAGTCTGACTCCAAACTCCACTATGGTGAAGACCAAAGAGCTGTCAAAGGACTCCAGAAACAAAATTGTAGCCCTGCACCAGGCTGGGAAGACTGAATCTGCAATAGCCAACCAGCTTGGAGTGAAGAAATCAATAGTGGGAGCAATAATTAGAAAATGGAAGACATACAAGACCACTGATAATCTCCCTCGATCTGGGGCTCCACGCAAAATCCCACCCCGTGGGGTCAGAATGATCACAAGAACGGTGAGCAAAAATCCCAGAACCACGCGGGGGGACCTAGTGAATGAACTGCAGAGAGCTGGGGCCAATGTAACAAGGCCTACCATAAGTAACACACTACGCCACAATGGACTCAGATCAGAAGTGCCAGACGTGTCCCACTGCTTAAGCCAGTACATGTCCGGGCCCGTCTGAAGTTTGCTAGAGAGCATTTGGATGATCCAGAGGAGTTTTGGGAGAATGTCCTGTGGTCTGATGAAACAAAACTGGAACTGTTTGGTAGAAACACAACTTGTCGTGTTTGGAGGAAAAAGAATACTGAGTTGCATCCATCAAACACCATACCTACTGTAAAGCATGGTGGTGGAAACATCATGCTTTGGGGCTGTTTCTCTGCAAAGGGGCCAGGAAGACTGATCCGGGTACATGAAAGAATGAATGGGGCCATGTATCGTGAGATTTTGAGTGCAAACCTCCTTCCATCAGCAAGGGCATTGAAGATGAAACATGGCTGGGTCTTTCAACATGACAATGATCCAAAGCACACCGCCAGGGCAACGAAGGAGTGGCTTCGTAAGAAGCATTTCAAGGTCCTGGGGTGGCCTAGCCAGTCTCCAGATCTCAAGCCTATAGAAAACTTTTGGAGGGAGTTGAAAATCCGTGTTGCCAAGCGAAAAGCCAAAAACATCACTGCTCTAGAGGAGATCTGCATGGAGGAATGGGCCAACATACCAACAACAGTGTGTGGCAACCTTGTGAAGACTTACAGAAAACGTTTGACCTCTGTCATTGCCAACAAAGGATATATTACAAAGTATTGAGATGAAATTTTGTTTCTGACCAAATACTTATTTTCCACCATAATATGCAAATAAAATGATAAAAAAACAGACAATGTGATTTTCTGGATTTTTTTTTCTCAGTTTGTCTCCCATAGTTGAGGTCTACCTATGATGTAAATTACAGACACCTCTCATCTTTTTAAGTGGTGGAACTTGCACTATTGCTGACTGACTAAATACTTTTTTGCCCCACTGTATATCTTGGTACCGTGTTAGCCAATAGATAGAAAAATATTTAGAATTGAGAGTCCTCAGTGGTTGATACCTTTTAATGGCGAACTGAAAAGATGGTAACAAATTGATGAAGAGACGTATGTAGTCTCGAAAGCTGCAAAGACTAAAACAAATTCTGAAGAATCACATATTGATGCACAACATAGCACAGGAAAAAAAAAAAAAAAGGGAAAAACCATGGATAAGACAGGTGACATGAGGCAGAATTACCATGGGTGATAAACAGTTTCGTCCATAAATATTGGGCCAATTCTTAGATAAGGAATGTTTTATTGTCTTGTGATTAGGGTCTCTGTTGTGATGACCCCACATGGTCTGAGGGGCAAGTTCCTTAGTTGATGTAAAAAGACATAAAGCCATGCGACACATTCATTCCTGTAGTGTGAGTGTCAAAGGTCATCATCAGGTTATATTCCCAGACTCTTCTGTCTCACTGCGATTTGAAGTTACCTTTTAGCACAAGTAATTTCATGTCCATAATGTTATGATTTGGGAGACAGAAATGTTTGGCCACAGGTAGATCCATTCTTTTTTCTCTTATTGTGTGGCAGTAAGAATTCATCCTTGTTCTCAGTTTCTGCCCTGTGTCCCCCACATACAGACCCCCAGTTGGACATTTAGTACAAATAATTAGGTACACCACATTAGAAGTGACGCAGCTGAAAGTACCTGGGATCTTGTAGACCTGATGTGAGTTGAAGTCTTTATCTTGTCCGTGGTAGTTATAAATGGACGGGTTTTACATTTTTTCTGGTTGCAAGGAAAGGTACCTGCAGCTGTTGGAGAGGACAGGGAGCTCTTTACAATGATGCTTCTTAGATTTGGGGGCTGCCTAAAACACAGTAGTGGGGGGTCTGGAAATATGGATTGTTAGCGGCATCTTTTTGTAGTAAAGGTTGTAATTTCCGTGCAGCTCCCCTCAGCACCTCCAGATTTGGATTGTAGGTGACTGCTAGAGGCTCCCGGTTATTTTCTTCTTTAGCTTTGTAATGTAGCAGGTGATTCCTTGATATTCTGGTGGTTCTTGTGATCTGGTTTCCAATTGTTCTTGGATGGTCGCCCTGATTCAAAAAGGTCTTTCTGAGGCGACCAAGGTGTTCATCCCTATCCATGGGGTTGGAACATATGCGATTGTATCTGATGGCTGTAGACAATAGAGTTTTTTATGTGTTTTGGATGGAAACTGTCCCATTTAAGGATTGTTGGACGGTCGATTGGCTTCCGATACAGGGATGTCTCTATTTCATTGTTCTGCAGCTTAATGATGGTGTCCAAAAAGTTATTTCAGTGCAGGAGTAGTTGAGTGTCAAGTTGATGGTGGGATGAAATTGATTAAACTGTTCATGGAACGTCTTTAGCTGCAGCTCAGACTCCGTTCAGATGATTAAAATGTCATCAATGTAGCGGTAGTACGCCAGAGGCCTGATGGGACATGAGGACAGAAAGTCGCTTTCAAGCTTGGCCATGAAAATATTTGCATACTGTGGGGCCATTTTACTCCCCATCGCTAATCCCTAATTATTTGTACTAAATGTCCAACTGGGGGTCTGTATGTGGGGAAGACAGGGCAGAAACTGAGAACAAGAATGAATTCTCACCGCCACACAATAAGAGAAAAAAGAAGGATCTACCTGTGGCCAAACATTTCTGTCTCCCAAATCATAACATTATGGACATGAAATTACTTGTGCTAAAAAGTAACTTCGAATCTCAGAGAGACAGAAGAGTCTGGGAAAATAAACTGATGACTGTTATGGCTGGCAATCAGGCAACACAGCGTGCAGTAATCAGCGCACATACAGAGATCTGGCAATAACCCAAAACAATAGGACGAGCTCTGAGACGTGGAATCTCTGTAGACTGCAGTACCTGATCTATCCTCACACAACTGGAAGCAGCAGTGGATTGCGCCTATCAACTACCTATGCAACTCGGCACTGCCTGAGGAGCTGACTAGCCTGAAGATAGAAATACAAGCCTGACTTACCTCAGAGAAATACCCCAAAGGAATAGGCAGCCCCCACATATAATGACTGTTAGCAAGATGAAAAGACAAACGTAGGAATGAAATAGATTCAGCAAAGTGAGGCCCGATATTCTAGACAGAGCGAGGATAGCAAAGAGAACTATGCAGTCTACAAAAAACCCTAAAACGAAAACCACGCAAAGGGGCAAAAAGACCCACCGTGCCGAACTAACAGCACGGCGGTGCACCCCTTTGCTTCTCAGAGCTTCCAGCAAAAGATAATAAGCTGGACAGAAAAAACAGAAAACAAACTAGAAGCACTTATCTAGCAGAGCAGCAGGCCCAAGGAAAGATGCAGTAGCTCAGATCCAACACTGGAACATTGACAAGGAGCAAGGAAGACAGACTCAGGTGGAGCTAAATAGCAAGGCAGCCAACGAGCTCACCAAAACACCTGAGGGAGGAAGCCCAGAGACTGCAATACCACTTGTGACCACAGAAGTGAACTCAGCCACAGAATTCACAACAGTACCCCCCCCTTGAGGAGGGGTCACCGAACCCTCACCAGAACCCCCAGGCCGACCAGGATGAGCCACATGAAAGGCACGAACAAGATCTGGGGCATGGACATCAGAGGCAAAAACCCAGGAATTATCTTCCTGAGCATAACCCTTCCATTTGACCAGATACTGGAGTTTCCGTCTAGAGACACGAGAATCCAAAATCTTCTCCACAATATACTCCAATTCCCCCTCCACCAAAACAGGGGCAGGAGGCTCCACAGATGGCACCATAGGTGCCACGTATCTCCTCAACAACGACCTATGGAATACATTATGTATGGAAAAGGAGTCTGGGAGGGTCAGACGAAAAGACTCCGGATTGAGAATCTCAGAAATCCTATACGGACCAATAAAACGAGGTTTAAATTTAGGAGAGGAAACCTTCATAGGTATATGACGAGAAGATAACCAAACCAGATCCCCAACACGAAGTCGGGGTCCCACACGGCGTCTACGATTAGCGAAAAGCTGAGCCTTCTCCTGGGACAAGGTCAAATTGTCCACTACCTGAGTCCAGATCTGCTGCAACCTGTCCACCACATAATCCACACCAGGACAGTCCGAAGACTCAACCTGTCCTGAAGAGAAACGAGGATGGAACCCAGAATTGCAGAAAAATGGAGAGACCAAGGTAGCCGAGCTGGCCCGATTATTAAGGGCGAACTCAGCCAACGGCAAAAATGACACCCAATCATCCTGGTCAGCGGAAACAAAACATCTCAGATATGTTTCCAAGGTCTGATTGGTTCGTTCGGTCTGGCCATTAGTCTGAGGATGGAAGGCCGAGGAAAAAGATAGGTCAATGCCCATCCTACCACAAAAGGCTCGCCAGAACCTCGAGACAAACTGGGAACCTCTGTCAGAAACAATATTCTCAGGAATGCCATGTAAACGAACCACATGCTGGAAGAACAAAGGCACCAAATCAGAGGAGGAAGGCAATTTAACCAAGGGCACCAGATGGACCATTTTAGAAAAGCGATCACAGACCACCCAAATGACAGACATCTTTTGAGAAACGGGAAGGTCAGAAATGAAATCCATCGAAATATGTGTCCAAGGCCTCTTCGGGACCGGCAAGGGCAAAAGCAACCCACTGGCACGTGAACAGCAGGGCTTAGCCCTAGCACAAATTCCACAGGACTGCACAAAAGCACGCACATCCCGTGACAGAGATGGCCACCAGAAGGATCTAGCAACCAACTCCCTGGTACCAAAGATTCCTGGATGACCGGCCAGCACCGAACAATGAAGTTCAGAGATAACTTTACTAGTCCACCTATCAGGGACGAACAGTTTCTCGGCCGGACAACGATCAGGTTTATTAGCCTGAAATTTCTGCAACACTCTCCGCAAATCAGGGGAGATGGCAGACACAATGACTCCTTCCTTGAGGATACTCGCCGGCTCAGATAACCCCGGAGAGTCGGGCACAAAACTCCTAGACAGAGCATCCGCCTTCACATTTTTAGAGCCCGGAAGGTATGAAATCACAAAATCAAAACGAGCAAAAAATAACGACCAACGGGCCTGTCTAGGATTCAAGCGCTTGGCAGACTCAAGATAAGTAAGGTTCTTATGATCAGTCAAAACCACCACGCGATGCTTAGCACCCTCAAGCCAATGACGCCACTCCTCGAATGCCCACTTCATGGCCAGCAACTCTCGGTTGCCCACATCATAATTACGCTCAGCAGCAGAAAATTTCCTGGAAAAGAAAGCACATGGTTTGAACACTGAGCAACCAGAACCTCTCTGTGACAAAACCGCCCCTGCACCAATCTCAGAAGCATCAACCTCGACCTGGAACGGAAGAGAAACATCAGGTTGACACAACACAGGGGCACAGCAAAAACGACGCTTCAACTCCTGAAAAGCTTCCACAGCAGCAGAAGACCAATTAACCAAATCAGCACCCTTCTTGGTCAAATCGGTCAATGGTCTGGCAATGCTAGAAAAATTACAGATGAAGCGACGATAAAAATTAGCAAAGCCCAGGAATTTCTGCAAACTTTTTAGAGATGTCGGCTGAGTCCAATCCTGGATGGCCTGAACCTTAACCGGATCCATCTCGATAGTAGAAGGGGAAAAGATGAACCCCAAAAATGAAACTTTCTGCACACCGAAGAGACACTTTGATCCCTTCACGAACAAGGAATTAACACGCAGTACCTGGAAAACCATTCTGACTTGCTTCACATGAGACTCCCAATCATCTGAGAAGATCAAAATGTCATCCAAGTAAACAATCAAGAATTTATCCAGATACTCACGGAAAATGTCATGCATAAAAGACTGAAAAACAGATGGAGCATTGGCAAGTCCGAACGGCATCACCAGATACTCAAAATGACCCTCGGGCGTATTAAATGCCGTTTTCCATTCATCTCCCTGCCTGATTCTCACCAGATTATACGCACCACGAAGATCAATCTTAGTAAACCAACTAGCCCCCTTAATCCGAGCAAACAAGTCAGAAATCAATGGCAAGGGATACTGAAACTTAACAGTGATCTTATTAAGAAGGCGGTAATCAATACACGGTCTTAGCGAACCATCCTTCTTGGCTACAAAAAAGAACCCTGCTCCCAATGGTGACGACGATGGGCGAATATGTCCCTTCTCCAGGGACTCCTTCACATAACTGCGCATAGCGGTGTGTTCAGGTACGGACAAATTAAATAAACGACCCTTAGGGAATTTACTACCAGGAATCAAATCGATAGCACAATCACAATTCCTATGCGGAGGAAGGGCATCAGACTTGGACTCTTCAAATACATCCTGAAAGTCCGACAAGAACTCTGGGATGTCAGAAGGAATGGATGACGAAATAGACAAAAATGGAACATCACCATGTACTCCCTGACAACCCCAGCTGGTTACCGACATAGAGTTCCAATCCAATACTGGATTATGGGTTTGTAGCCATGGCAACCCCAACACGACCACATCATGCAAATTATGCAGTACCAAAAAGCGAATAACTTCCTGATGTGCAGGAGCCATGCACATGGTCAGCTGGGCCCAGTACTGAGGCTTATTCTTGGCCAGAGGTGTAGCATCAATTCCTCTCAACGGAATAGGACACCGCAAGGCTCCAAGAAAAAAAAATGATGTCAGGATTTCTTTTTTCCCTCTATTGGAAATCATTGAAGGGCTCCTTGTACTGTTATGGCTGGCAATCAGGCAACACAGCGTGCAGTAATCAGCGCACATACAGAGATCTGGCAATAACCCAAAACAATAGGACGAGCTCTGAGACGTGGAATCTCTGTAGACTGCAGTACCTGATCTATCCTCACACAACTGGAAGCAGCAGTGGATTGCGCCTATCAACTACCTATGCAACTCGGCACTGCCTGAGGAGCTGACTAGCCTGAAGATAGAAATACAAGCCTGACTTACCTCAGAGAAATACCCCAAAGGAATAGGCAGCCCCCACATATAATGACTGTTAGCAAGATGAAAAGACAAACGTAGGAATGAAATAGATTCAGCAAAGTGAGGCCCGATATTCTAGACAGAGCGAGGATAGCAAAGAGAACTATGCAGTCTACAAAAAACCCTAAAACGAAAACCACGCAAAGGGGCAAAAAGACCCACCGTGCCGAACTAACAGCACGGCGGTGCACCCCTTTGCTTCTCAGAGCTTCCAGCAAAAGATAATAACAAGCTGGACAGAAAAAACAGAAAACAAACTAGAAGCACTTATCTAGCAGAGCAGCAGGCCCAAGGAAAGATGCAGTAGCTCAGATCCAACACTGGAACATTGACAAGGAGCAAGGAAGACAGACTCAGGTGGAGCTAAATAGCAAGGCAGCCAACGAGCTCACCAAAACACCTGAGGGAGGAAGCCCAGAGACTGCAATACCACTTGTGACCACAGAAGTGAACTCAGCCACAGAATTCACAACAGATGACGACCTTTGACACTCACACTGCAGGAATGAATGTGTCACATGGATTTATGTCTTTTTACATCAACTAAGGAACTTGCCCCTCAGACCATGAAGGGTCATCACAACAGAGACCCTAATCACAAGACAATAAAACATTCCTTATCTAGGTAACTCAGGATCAGTAATGTAATGTATGTACACAGTGACTGCACCAGCAGAATAGTGAGTGCAGCTCTGGAGTATAATAGCAGGGTGTAATATTTGATCGTTGATGACTAACCGCTCTACGTGTAGGTTGTACGCTATGACCGGGGTCATCGTTGGGGTCAAGAGTCGGTTCGGGTTTGTAGGATATGACGAATAGTAATATATTTCGGTTGCACTTACTTGAACCTTCCCTGGCAGTGGTGGCACTGTTCTCCTACCCAGCCCGGGTCACACACGCAGGTGGAGTTGACGCAGCGTCCGGAGAAGCATGGACTCTTATCGCAGGCCCGTCCCTGGGAGCTGTGAGCAAACAGCAGCAGGTAGAAGAGTCCAGACCTCAGAAGAGAAGCCCCCGGGCTGCCTGGGCACATGATGGCAGCTTGTAGCACGGTCCGGTGAAGCATAGTGAGCATGCCAAGTCCAAGAGTCACCGCAGCCGCTGTGTCCGTGCAGCACCGTGCCCACCTGTCTACCTGCAATCAGGGTGCCGCATGTATGAGTCTGCTCCGCGGTGCTGCGGTGTCGCCCGGGCACCTATACACAGGTACTGTAATAGGGCATCAGTGCAGGTATACAGCGGCGAGGTGTATACAGGGCCGGATACGGTGCACACGCCGGGATGTGGTGTATACAGGGCCGGATACGGTGCACAGGCCGGGATGTGGTGTATACAGGGCCGGATACGGTGCACAGGCCGGGATGTGGTGTATACAGGGCCGGATACGGAGCACACGCGGGGATGTGGTGTATACAGGCCGGGATGTGGTGTACACGGCGTAGATGTCCTCACTTGGGGCACTCGGGCTCCGGTGATGCCAGTGTGGTAGCCCGGGTTTCTGTACTAAATACGTCCTGGTGGCGGACCCGGCGTGGGGTGAGGCTGCGGGTACACAGGGTCCGGGGGGCTCTAGACCCCGCTGTGATGTGGATGATTCCCGTTATGTCAGGATAGTGGATCCAGGTTTGGGCTCCATGTATACAGGCATCAGGGGTTGGACCTGTCTGGGATATATACAACCTCCTGCAGGACCCCTCTATGTCACGACAGTCAGCAGCCTCCTGCAGGACCCCTCTATGTCACGACAGTCAGCAGCCTCTTGCAGGACCCCTCTATGTCACGACAGTCAGCAGCCTCCTGCAGGACTCATCTATGTCACAACAGTCAGCAGCCTCCTGCAGGACCCCTCTATGTCACGACAGTCAGCAGCCTCTTGCAGGACCCCTCTATGTCACGACAGTCAGCAGCCTCCTGCAGGACCCCTCTATGTCACGACAGTCAGCAGCCTCCTGCAGGACTCCTCTATGTCACAACAGTCAGCAGCCTCCTGCAGGACCCCTCTATGTCACGACAGTCAACAGCCTCCTACAGGAACCATCTATGTCAAGACAGTCAGCAGCCTCCTGCAGGGACCCTCTATGTCAGAAAAGTCAGCAACCTCCTAAAGGAAACCTTTATGTCACGACAGTCAGCAGCCTCCCTCCATATATCCAGGTCCTGGCTGTCAGCTCCGGATACTATGCTGCTCATAGGCTTCTTATATCGGGACAGTGCCCAGGCGTCTGTTGTATCGGGACATAGACTCTGGCTATGACAGGGCCCGGCAGCAGAGGCGGGTGTCCGGGCTCCTCCTTGGTCTCCAGCTGTGTCGTGATATTATGGTCCAGAGAGAGGCTGCGGTTATGTCAGGACACGGTGCAGGTTCCCGTCATGTCCTGATATCCCAGAAGCTCCCGCGTCGGACCGGTCTGTGTCGTGATAGCGGCCAATGCCCCGGGTGACAGCGGAGGAGGATGCTGGGCCTGGAGGATGGCGGCCCCGGTACCGGCGGAGGATGATGAGCGGCTGAGAGGCTGCTGGTCCGGCCTCCTCCTCCGCCTCCTCCCGACACAAAGAGCCGAGGAGCATGTGCAGAGGCCGCGGGAGGAGGAGGCGGAGCAGCGCCGGGACCAGGACCGACACCACCGGGTACAGCACCGGGAGCACAGCACCGACACCTCCGGGTACAGCACCGACACCACCGGACCGACACCACCGGGTACAGCACCGGGAGCACAGCACCGACACCTCCGGGTACAGCACCGGGTACAGCAGCGGGAGCACAGCACCGACACCACCGGGTACAGCACCGACACCACCGGGTACAGCACCGACACCACCGGGTACAGCACCGGGAGCACAGCACCGACACCACCGGGTACAGCACCGACACCACCGGGTACAGCTCCGACACCACCGGGTACAGCACCGACACCACCGGACCGACACCACCGGGTACAGCACCGGGAGCACAGCACTGACACCACCGGGTACAGCTCCGACACCACCGGGTACAGCACCGACACCACCGGGTACAGCACCGACACCACCGGACCGACACCACCGGGTACAGCACCGGGAGCACAGCACTGACACCACCGGGTACAGCTCCGACACCACCGGGTACAGCACCGACACCACCGGGTACAGCACCGACACCTCCGGGTACAGCACCGACACCACCGGACCGACACCACCGGGTACAGCACCGGGAGCACAGCACTGACACCACCGGGTACAGCTCCGACACCACCGGGTACAGCTCCGACACCACCGGGTACAGCACCGACACCACCGGGTACAGCACCGACACCACCGGGTACAGCACCGACACCACCGGGTACAGCACCGACACCACCGGACCGACACCACCGGGTACAGCATCGGGAGCACAGCACCGACACCACCGGGTACAGCACCGACACCACCGGGTACAGCACCGACACCACCGGGTACAGCACCGACACCACCGGGTACAGCACCGACACCACCGGGTACAGCAGCGGGAGCACTTCACCGACACCACCAGGTACAGCACCGACACCACCGGGTACAGCTCCAACACCACCGGGTACAGCACCGACACCACCGGGTACAGCACCGACACCACCGGGTACAGCACCGACACCACCGGGTACAGCACCGACACCACCGGACACAGCACCGACACCACCGGACACAGCACCGACACCACCGGACCGACACCACCGGGTACAGCACCGGGAGCACAGCACTGACACCACCGGGTACAGCACCGACACCACCGGGTACAGCACCGACACCACCGGGTACAGCACCGACACCACCGGGTACAGCAGCGGGAGCACTTCACCGACACCACCAGGTACAGCACCGACACCACCGGGTACAGCACCGACACCACCGGGTACAGCACCGACACCACCGGGTACAGCACCGACACCACCGGGTACAGCACCGACACCACCGGGTACAGCAGCGGGAGCACTTCACCGACACCACCAGGTACAGCACCGACACCACCGGGTACAGCACCGACACCACCGGGTACAGCACCGACACCACCGGGTACAGCAGCTGGAGCACAGCACTGACACCACCGGGTACAGCAGCTGGAGCACAGCACTGACACCACCGGGTACAGCACCAAGACCTCCGGGTACAGCACCGACACCACCGGGTACAACACCAAGACCACCGGGTACAGTACCAAGACCACTGGGAACAGCATCGGGACCACAGCACTGATACCACAGGGTACAGCACGAAGACTACCAGATACAGCAGCGGGTACAGCACTAAGACCACCGGGTACAGCACCGACACCACAGGGTACAGCACCAGGAGCACAGCACTGACACCAGCAGTTATAGCACCAAGACCACTGGATCCAGCATCGGGAGTACGGCACCGACAGCATCATCCAGCATCTACATCGCTCTAGGAACAGTCGTCTACATCGCTCTAGGAACCGGCATCTGCATCACTCTAGGATTCAGCATCTGCATCACTCTAGGAACCGGCGTCTACATCGCTCTAGGATCCGGCGTCTACATCAGTCACGATAATATGAATTTGCCATGTTTGAATATCTACCTAACAGTTCCATTGCTTTGCAGACACACGCTGTGGGCCTTTCCGACCCCCCTCTTCCCACACTGCCTGAGTGTGTAATCCACAGCCCTTCATTTCCCCCATCCCTCAAGAATTTATATGGCTCTATGCTGGGGCAGACAAGTCTCCCTACTCTTCTCATTCCCCCCTCCCACCTGGCACTGGTTAAAACTGGTACAGAAAGCATACAATTCTATTGTTCTCTGAAGGTTATGTCTATTGGTACCAATCAGGGCTAGAGATATAAGAATTATGTATTCTGGATGTCCATCAAGGGATCTATAATTCCCTGAAATCGCTAGAAGCTAAACCCAACGAGTGCAAAGAGCGGGTTTCTCCGTAAGCGGGTCATGTAATGATTCCGTGTTTACACTTAAAAGAATCCCCCTGATGTGTGGCACATCCTGATCATTGTTTCTTTCGTATACGAGATTCATACAGCAAGCTAGGCATAAAAATGGTTGCCATAACTCTAAGTAAAGGGAAGGATTTAGCCTCTAAGTGAGGTCACCACAGGGAGAGTGCCTGGGTTTTAGGCTAGGAAATAAGTTATTGAAGCAGCAGTCTTCACGTGTCTTTGTCTGGGGTCTAGCTGCTATACAGGGGTGATGCATCTGGATATATGATCGCCCCTCCCCCACAGAACACGGTCAGCCATCAGATTATATGACATAACAAAATGTAAGTGTTTTTCAACTTTAGTCCCGTTTTATTTAGGGGAAGCCCTGTCTTTCCTTAACTTGGGGGTACCCCTGAAGATAGGGAGGCCCAAGTCACCGAACTGTCCCTGTCTCCTGTTAAACCCTGAACTAAACCCCCTTGTTGTTTCCATTTGCGAGAAACACGTCCGTGTCTTGCATGTGGAAACGAAGCTCTGGTGCCGGCACTCCGGAGTGGAGCGTGCGGCTGCATGTGTTACTATGCGGCCGCACGCTCCGCTCCGGAGTGCCGGCACCAGAGCTTCGTTTCTACATGCGAGACACGGACGTGTTTCTCGCAAATGGAAACAAGCCCTTAGAGTGAGGGGAACACGATACCAAAAGGTGAATGCACAAACTACAAAGTAACAAAACTCAGAACTTAGCTTGTGCACGCCGCTGCAAACTCCACAACAAAGACAGTACAGCAACTGAGCTCCAAACACCAAACTTGGCTGACACCAGGGAGCTGCTACTGTGCGGTTGGTCTCCTGAAAGGAACTGTATGACCAACAGTCAGCTGATGCACCAGGTGACCTTATAAAGGATGGTGGGAGTGGTCACAAACATCAGCTGACCCAGCAGCGATGCAATAACACCAGCGGCCACCGGGGGGAGAAAACTGCATTAACTCCCAATGACCAGAAAAGGAAAAAAGATTTAAATCTGAGGGAAACCAGATCTGCCACAGATCCAAACATGGATCGTGACAGTACCTCCCTTTCAATGAGTCGCCTCTGGACACTCAACATCAGACCTACTTACGGTGAGGACGCCTGAGTTCACCTCGGCAGTCACCTGACTCTCAGGTTTATGGCAAACGCGTCCTGATGAAAATGCCACCAACGAAGGCTCCGGAGGAGCCACGAATCTCCAGAGCGCCGACCTGGGGAATGAGTTGTGTACATCCATAACTGGGGGTAACTCCAACTGAAAAGTCCCCGGGCTGAGAATGGCCGACACCCTATATGGCCCTACCACCCTGGAACTCCAGGTCCCAGTTGCACACTTCCACCTGATGTTTTTGGTGGACACCAATACGTACTCATTCACACACAGGTCCGGACCTGAACGTTTGTTTCCATGCATGCGTCTGCCACAGGACGGAGAATTCTTTGAGGAATTGACAACAGAGGCGTCCCCCTGTGTTACTACACCCCCATTATGCTCCGAGGGAACCACCACCCTCCTCTGACCCCTCCTCTTAAGAGGTCTCTGACCCACCGGGTTAACCTATAGTGAGGGTAAAGTCTTGCCTCTAGTCCCTGGCAGCACCCCTGCTGCCCCCACTGAAGGAGAAGGGGTAGGTTTTAGAAGAATGGCAGATCTCGTAGCTCCCGGGCAGCAGTCCTTACACGACTGACCCCAGCTGACTACTCTGGACGGCCAGTCTATCACCAGGTTATGTCTTTTCAACCAAGGGAGTCCTAAAACCATGGGAGTTGGTATGCCCTCCAAGACGTAGCATGATAACGACTCTTCATGACAAGCCCCTATACGCAGATGTATATTGTCTACGACTTGGGTAATGCTCCCCTAGCTGAGCGGAGCAGAATCAATGGCCTGGACGCTTAAAGGATTCGCTAGCATCCTACTCATCAGGCCATGGGTCTGGACAAAATGAGCATCCACCAAATTGACTCCTGCTCCACTGTCCACAAACACCGGAATATTCTCAGTTACCCCACCAATAACCACCTCAGCAGGTAAGGTACACTGAGACGAAAAAATGGAGGAAATATACACACCCTGGTCGCCTCCCTCCACACGACCAGGGGGACGTGGCTCTTTAGATGGTGCAGGTACTTTGGCACGCGCTGGGCAGACATTGATAAAATGACCGGTCTGCCCACAGTAAAAACATGCCCCCACACCACGGTGAACCACAGGCAACCCAGTTTGGGAACCAACTCCTCCCACCAGCATGGGTTCGTCCGCCTGCCCAGGTGTGTCCTCCTCCCTAGCAAGGATTATAGGGGGCACATTTGGCGTATGCCTCTCCCTCAAGCGTCTATCCACCCGGATGGCAAGGGACATGGCGGCCTCCAACGACCTGGGGGCAGCGTACTGCACCAGAGTATCTTGCAACCTAGGGGACAGACCCTGCCTAAAATGGCTCCTAAGGGCAGGGTCATTCCACTGTGTGTCTGTGGCCCACCTCCTGAACTCTGAACAGTACTCCTCCGCCAGCCGAGCCCCGTGCTTGATCTTACGGAGTCGGGATTCCGCCAGGGAGACGCCATCTGGATCACCATACACCAGAGCCGTAAAAAACTCATCCACCAACCGTAGGGATGGTGAACCGGTTGGCAGGGAGAAAGCCCAGGATTGGGGATCACCCTTAAGAAGGGAAACCCACCCGTTGTTCCTTATTCCCTGATGAACAAGGGAAGAGCCTGAAGTACAACTTGCAGGCCTCCTTAAAAAAACAAAAATGTATCTCTCCCTCCTGAGAACCTGTCTGGGAGAGATATCTTGGGTTCAGGTTGACCCTGTACCTTAGCTGAGGCCCAAAACCCCAACAGTTGCTGCAGCTGCTGCACCACCTCACTACGCAGCACCAAACACTCATCGGTGAGAGTCTGTAGCAGTTGGGCAAAGGCCAGCATCTGGACCATGGCTCACCAGAAAAAAAAAAGAAGAAGGAATGGTTGGTTATAATGTCACGAAACAAAAATAGGAAGACTGGAGATTAGGAATCTGGGCCCCTGAACTGCCTCTCAGGCTAGAGGAAGCCCTGTCTTTCGTTAACTTGGGGGTACCCTTGAAGGTAGGGAGGCCCAAGTCACCGAACTGTCCCTGTCTCCTGTTAAACCCTGAACTAAACCCCCACCCCAGGGGGTGAACAGTGTAAACAGCACCACAAAGCAAATAAACAATATAAGAGTGAGGGGAACACGATACCAAAAGGTGAATGCACAAACTACAAAGTAACAAAACTCAGAACTTAGCTTGTGCACGCCGCTGCAAACTCCACAACAAAGACAGTACAGCAACTGAGCTCCAAACACCAAACTTGGCTGACACCAGGGAGCTGCTACTGCGAGGTTGGTCTCCTGAAAGGAACTGTATAACCAACAGTCAGCTGATGCACCAGGTGACCTTATAAAGGATGATGGGAGTGGTCACAAACATCAGCTGACCCAGATGCAATGCAATAACACCAGCGGCCACCGGGGGGAGAAAACTGCATTAACCCCCAATTACCAGAAAAGGAAAAAAGGTTTAAATCTAAGGGAAACCAGATCTGCCACAGATCCAAACATGGATCGTGACATCCGGAATATATAATTCTTATATCTCTAGTCCTGATCGGTGCCAATAGACATAACCTTCAGAGAACAATAGAATCTCATGCTTTCTGTACCAGTTTTAACCAATACCAGGTGGGAGGGAGGAATTAGGAGGGTAGGGAGACTCGTCTGTCAAAGCATAGAGCCATATAAATTCTTGAGGGGGGACATGAGGGGTTTTGGATTACACACTCTGACAGAGTGGGAAGAGGGGGGTCGGAAAGGCCAACAGCGTGTGTCTGAAAAGCCATGGAACTGTTAGGTAGATACTCCAACATGGCATGTTCACATTATTGTGACAACATCGCTCTAGGAACTGGTGTCTACATCGCTCTAGGAAACGGCATCTACATTGCTCTAGGAACCGTCGTCTACATCGCTCTAGGAACCGCCGTCTACATCGCTCTAGGAACCTTCATCTACATTGCTCTAGGAACCGCCGTCTACATCGCTCTAGGAATCATCATCTACATCGCTTTAGGAACCAGCGTTTACATCGCTCTAGGATCCGGCATCTACATTGCTCTAGGAATCATCATCTACATCGCTTTAGGAACCGCCGTCTACATCGCTCTAGGAATCATCATCTACATCCCTCTAGGAACCACCGTTTACATCGCTCTAGGAACCATCACTTAAATCACTCTAGAAACCATCATCTACATCGTTCTAGGAACCGTCGTCTACATTGCTCTAGGAACCGTCGTCTACATTGCTCTAGAAACCATCATCTACATCGCTCTAGGAATCATCATCTACATCACTTAGGATCCGCTGTCTACATCGCTCTAGGAATCATCATCTACATCTCTCTAGGAATCAACATCTACATCGCTCTAGGAATCATCTACATTGCTCTAGGAACTGCCGTCTACATCGCTCTAGGAACCGCCGTCTACATCGCTCTAGGAACCGCCGTCTACATCGCTCTAGGAACCGCCGTCTACATTGCTCTAGGAATCATCATCTACATCGCTCTAGGAACCGGCGTCTACATCGCTCTAGGAACCGCTGTCTAAATCGCTCTAGGAACCGGCATCTACATTGCTCTAGGAACTGCCATCTACATTGCTCTAGGAATCATCATCTACATTGCTTTAGGAACCGCTACATCGCTTTAGGAACCAGGGTTTACATCGCTCTAGGAACCATCACTTAAATCACTCTAGAAACCATCATCTACATCGTTCTAGGAAACGTCGTCTACATCGCTCTAGGAACCGCCGTCTACATTGCTCTAGGAACCGCCAACTACTGTACACTCTAGGATCCGCCGTCTACATCGCTCTAGGAACCGTAGTCTACATTGCTCTAGGAATCATCATCTACATCGCTCTAGGAACCACCGTTTACATCGCTCTAGGAACCATCACTTAAATCACTCTAGAAACCATCATCTACATCGCTCTAGGAACCACCGTTTACATCGCTCTAGGAACCATCACTTAAATCACTCTAGAAACCATCATCTACATCGCTCTAGGAACCGCCGCCTACATCGCTCTAGGAACCGCCGTCTACATTGCTCTAGGAATTGGCGTCTACATCGCTCTAGGAACCGCCATCTACATCGCTCTAGGAACCGGCGTCAACATCGCTCTAGGAATCATCATCTACATTTCTCTAGGAACGGCGTCTACATTGCTCTAGGAACGGCATCTACATTGCTCTAGGAACTGCCGTCTACATCGCTCTAGGAACCGGCGTCTACATTGCTCTAGGAATCATCATCTACATCGCTCTAGGAACCGCCGTCTACATCGCTCTAGGAACCGGCGTCTACATCGCTCTAGAAACCAGCGTCTACATTGCACTAGGAATCATCATCTACATCGCTCTAGGAACCGGCGTCTACATCGCTCTAGGAACCGGCGTCTACATCGCTCTAGGAACCGGAGTCTACATTGCTCTAGGAACCGCCGTCTACATTGCTCTAGGAACCGCCGTCTACATTGCTCTAGGAACCGGCGTCTACATCGCTCTAGGAACCGCCGTCTACATCGCTCTAGGAACCGCCATCTACATCGCTCTAGGAACCGCCATCTACATTGCTCTAGGAACCGCCGTCTACATTGCTCTAGGAACCGGTGTTTACATCGCTCTAGGAATCATCATCTACATCACTCTAGGAACCGGCATCTACATCGCTCTAGGAACCACCGTCTACATCGCTCTAGCAACCGGCGTCTACATCGCTCTAGGAACCGCCGTCTACATCGCTCTAGGAACCGCCATCTACATCGCTCTAGGAACCGCCGTCTACATTGCTCTAGGAACCGGTGTCTACATCGCTCTAGGAATCATCATCTACATCACTCTAGGAACCGGCATCTACATTGCTCTAGGAACCGCCGTCTACATCGCTCTAGGGACCGGCGTCTACATTGCTCTATGAACCGGCGTCTACATCGCTCTAGGAACCGGCGTCTACATTGCTCTAGGAACCGCCGTCTACATCGCTCTATGAACTGGCGTCTACATCGCTTTAGGAATCATCATCTACATTGGTCTAAAATCCGCTGTCTACATCACTCTAGGAACCGCCATCTACATCGCTCTAGGAATTGGCGTCTACATCGCTCTAGGATCCGTCGTCTACATCACTCTAGGAATCATCTACATCGCTCTAGGAACCGCCGTCTACATCGCTCTAGGAATTGACGTCTACATCGCTCTAGGATCCGCCGTCTACATCGCTCTAGGAACCGGCGTCTACATCGCTCTAGGAACCGCCGTCTACATCGCTCTAGGAATCATCATCTACAACGCTCTAGGAACTGCCGTCTACATCGCTCTAGGAACCAGCGTCTACATCGCTCTATGATCTGCCGTCTACATCACTCTAGGAATCATCATCTACATCGCTCAAGGAACTGCCGTCTACATCGCTCTAGGAACCGGCGTCTACATCGCTCTAGGAATCATCATCTACATCGCTCTAGGAACCGCCGTCTACATCGCTCTAGGAATTGGCGTCTACATCGCTCTAGGAACTGCTGTCTACATCGCTCTAGGAACTGCCGTCTACATCGCTCTAGGAACCGTCGTCTACATTGCTCTAGAAACCATCATCTACATCGCTCTAGGAAACGCCGTCTACATCGCTCTAGGAATTGGCATCTACATCGCTCTAGGAACCGCTGTCTACATCGCTCTAGGAACTGCCGTCTACATCGCTCTAGGATCTGCTGACTACATCACTCTAGGAACCGCCGTCTACATCGCTCTAGGAACCGGCGTCTACATCGCTCTAGGAACCGCCGTCTACATCGCTCTAGGAATCATCATCTACAACGCTCTAGGAACTGCCGTCTACATCGCTCTAGGAACCAGCGTCTACATCGCTCTATGATCTGCCGTCTACATCACTCTAGGAATCATCATCTACATCGCTCAAGGAACTGCCGTCTACATCGCTCTAGGAACCGGCGTCTACATCGCTCTAGGAATCATCATCTACATCGCTCTAGGAACCGCCGTCTACATCGCTCTAGGAATTGGCGTCTACATCGCTCTAGGAACTGCTGTCTACATCGCTCTAGGAACTGCCGTCTACATCGCTCTAGGAACCGTCGTCTACATTGCTCTAGAAACCATCATCTACATCGCTCTAGGAAACGCCGTCTACATCGCTCTAGGAATTGGCATCTACATCGCTCTAGGAACCGCTGTCTACATCGCTCTAGGAACTGCCGTCTACATCGCTCTAGGATCTGCTGACTACATCACTCTAGGAACCGCCGTCTACATCGCTCTAGGAACCGGCGTCTACATCGCTCTAGGAACCGGCGTCTACATTGCTCTAGGAATCATCATCTACATCGCTCTAGGAACCGGCGTCTACATCGCTCTAGGAACCGGCGTCTACATCACTCTAGGAACTGGAGTCTACATTGCTCTAGGAACCGCCGTCTACATTGCTCTAGGAACCGCCGTCTACATTGCTCTAGGAACCGGCGTCTACATCGCTCTAGGAACCGCCGTCTACATCGCTCTAGGAACCGCCATCTACATCGCTCTAGGAACCGCCGTCTACATTGCTCTAGGAACCGGTGTCTACATCGCTCTAGGAATCATCATCTACATCACTCTAGGAACCGGCATCTACATCGCTCTAGGAACCACCGTCTACATCGCTCTAGGAACCGGCGTCTACATTGCTCTAGGAACCGCCATCTACATCGCTCTAGGAACCGGCGTCTACATTGCTCTATGAACCGGCGTCTACATCGCTCTAGGAACCAGCGTCTACATTGCTCTAGGAACCGCCGTCTACATCGCTCTATGAACTGGCGTTTACATCGCTCTAGGAATCATCATCTACATCCCTCTAGGAACCACCGTTTACATCGCTCTAGGAACCATCACTTAAATCACTCTAGAAACCATCATCTACATCGTTCTAGGAACCGTCGTCTACATTGCTCTAGGAACCGTCGTCTACATTGCTCTAGAAACCATCATCTACATCGCTCTAGGAATCATCATCTACATCACTTAGGATCCGCTGTCTACATCGCTCTAGGAATCATCATCTACATCTCTCTAGGAATCATCATCTACATCGCTCTAGGAATCATCTACATTGCTCTAGGAACCGCCGTCTACATCGCTCTAGGAACCGCCGTCTACATCGCTCTAGGAACCGTAGTCTACATTGCTCTAGGAATCATCATCTACATCGCTCTAGGAACCGGCGTCTACATCGCTCTAGGAACGGCTGTCTAAATCGCTCTAGGAAACGGCATCTACATTGCTCTAGGAACTGCCATCTACATTGCTCTAGGAATCATCATCTACATTGCTTTAGGAACCGCTACATCGCTTTAGGAACCAGGGTTTACATCGCTCTAGGAACCATCACTTAAATCACTCTAGAAACCATCATCTACATCGTTCTAGGAAACGTCGTCTACATCGCTCTAGGAACCGCCGTCTACATTGCTCTAGGAACCGCCAACTACTGTACACTCTAGGATCCGCCGTCTACATCGCTCTAGGAACCGTAGTCTACATTGCTCTAGGAATCATCATCTGCATCACTCTAGGAACCACCGTTTACATCGCTCTAGGAACCATCACTTAAATCACTCTAGAAACCATCATCTACATCGCTCTAGGAACCACCGTTTACATCGCTCTAGGAACCATCACTTAAATCACTCTAGAAACCATCATCTACATCGCTCTAGGAACCGCCGTCTACATCGCTCTAGGAACCGCCGTCTACATTGCTCTAGGAACCGGCGTCTACATCGCTCTAGGATCCGCCATCTACATCGCTCTAGGAACCGGCGTCAACATCGCTCTAGGAATCATCATCTACATTTCTCTAGGAACGGCGTCTACATTGCTCTAGGAACGGCATCTACATTGCTCTAGGAACTGCCGTCTACATCGCTCTAGGAACCGGCGTCTACATTGCTCTAGGAATCATCATCTACATCGCTCTAGGAACCGCCGTCTACATCGCTCTAGGAACCGGCGTCTACATCGCTCTAGGAACCAGCGTCTACATTGCACTAGGAATCATCATCTACATCGCTCTAGGAACCGGCGTCTACATCGCTCTAGGAACCGGCGTCTACATCGCTCTAGGAACCGGAGTCTACATTGCTCTAGGAACCGCCGTCTACATTGCTCTAGGAACCGCCGTCTACATTGCTCTAGGAACCGGCGTCTACATCGCTCTAGGAACCGCCGTCTACATCGCTCTAGGAACCGCCATCTACATCGCTCTAGGAACCGCCATCTACATCGCTCTAGGAACCGCCGTCTACATTGCTCTAGGAACCGGTGTCTACATCGCTCTAGGAATCATCATCTACATCACTTTAGGAACCGGCATCTACATCGCTCTAGGAACCACCGTCTACATCGCTCTAGGAACCGGCGTCTACATCGCTCTAGGAACCGCCGTCTACATCGCTCTAGGAACCGCCATCTACATCGCTCTAGGAACCGCCGTCTACATTGCTCTAGGAACCGGTGTCTACATCGCTCTAGGAATCATCATCTACATCACTCTAGGAACCGGCATCTACATTGCTCTAGGAACCGCCGTCTACATCGCTCTAGGAACCGGCGTCTACATTGCTCTATGAACCGGCGTCTACATCGCTCTAGGAACCGGCGTCTACATTGCTCTAGGAACCGCCGTCTACATCGCTCTATGAACTGGCGTCTGCATCGCTTTAGGAATCATCATCTACATTGGTCTAAAATCCGCTGTCTACATCACTCTAGGAACCGCCATCTACATCGCTCTAGGAATTGGCGTCTACATCGCTCTAGGATCCGTCGTCTACATCACTCTAGGAATCATCTACATCGCTCTAGGAACCGCCGTCTACATCGCTCTAGGAATTGGCGTCTACATCGCTCTAGGATCCGCCGTCTACATCGCTCTAGGAACCGGCGTCTACATCGCTCTAGGAACCGCCGTCTACATCACTCTAGGAATCATCATCTACAACGCTCTAGGAACTGCCGTCTACATCGCTCTAGGAACCGGCGTCTACATCGCTCTATAATCTGCCGTCTACATCACTCTAGGAATCATCATCTACATCGCTCAAGGAACTGCCGTCTACATCGCTCTAGGAACCGGCGTCTACATCGCTCTAGGAATCATCATCTACATCGCTCTAGGAACCGCCGTCTACATCGCTCTAGGAATTGGCGTCTACATCGCTCTAGGAACTGCTGTCTACATCGCTCTAGGAACTGCCGTCTACATCGCTCTAGGAACCGTCGTCTACATTGCTCTAGAAACCATCATCTACATCGCTCTAGGAAACGCCGTCTACATCGCTCTAGGAATTGGCATCTACATCGCTCTAGGAACCGCTGTCTGCATCGCTCTAGGAACTGCCGTCTACATCGCTCTAGGATCTGCTGACTACATCACTCTAGGAACCGCCGTCTACATCGCTCTAGGAACCGGCGTCTACATCGCTCTAGGAACCGGCGTCTACATTGCTCTAGGAATCATCATCTACATCGCTCTAGGAACCGGCGTCTACATCGCTCTAGGAACCGGCGTCTACATCGCTCTAGGAACCGGAGTCTACATTGCTCTAGGAACCGCCGTCTACATTGCTCTAGGAACCGCCGTCTACATTGCTCTAGGAACCGGCGTCTACATCGCTCTAGGAACCGCCGTCTACATCGCTCTAGGAACCGCCATCTACATCGCTCTAGGAACCGCCGTCTACATTGCTCTAGGAACCGGTGTCTACATCGCTCTAGGAATCATCATCTACATCACTCTAGGAACCGGCATCTACATCGCTCTAGGAACCACCGTCTACATCGCTCTAGGAACCGGCGTCTACATTGCTCTAGGAACCGCCATCTACATCGCTCTAGGAACCGGCGTCTACATTGCTCTATGAACCGGCGTCTACATCGCTCTAGGAACCAGCGTCTACATTGCTCTAGGAACCGCCGTCTACATCGCTCTATGAACTGGCGTCTACATCCCTTTAGGAATCATCATCTACATCGGTCTAGGATCCGCTGTCTACATCACTCTAGGAACCGCCGTCTACATCGCTCTAGGAATTGGCGTCTACATCGCTCTAGGATCCGTCGTCTACATCACTCTAAGAATCATCTACATCGCTCTAGGAACCGCCATCTACATCGCTCTAGGAATTGGCGTCTACATCGCTCTAGGAATTGGCGTCTACATCGCTCTAGGATCCGCCGTCTACATCGCTCTAGGAACCGCCGTCTACATCGCTCTAGGAATCATCATCTACATCGCTCTAGGAACTGCCGTCTACATCGCTCTAGGAACCGTCGTCTACATTGCTCTAGAAACCATCATCTACATCGCTCTAGGAACCGCCGTCTACATTTCTCTAGGAATCATCATCTACATCACTTAGGATCCGCTGTCTACATCGCTCTAGGAATCATCTACATCTCTCTAGGAATCATCATCTACATCGCTCTAGGAACCGCCGTCTACATCGCTCTAGGAACCGCCGTCTACATCGCTCTAGGAACCGTAGTCTACATTGCTCTAGGAATCATCATCTACATCGCTCTAGGAACCACCGTTTACATCGTTCTAGGAACCGGCTTCTACATCGCTCTAGGAACCGCTGTCTAAATCGCTCTAGGAACCGGCGTCTACATCGCTCTAGGAAACGCTGTCTACATCGCTCTAGGATCCGGCATCTACATTGCTCTAGGAACTGCCATCTACATTGCTCTAGGAATCATCATCTACATCGCTTTAGGAACCGCTACATCGCTTTAGGAACCAGGGTTTACATCGCTCTAGGAACCATCACTTAAATCACTCTAGAAACCATCATCTACATCGTTTTAGGAACCGTCGTCTACATCGCTCTAGGAACCGCCGTCTGCATTGCTCTAGGAACCGCCAACTACTGTACACTCTAGGATCCGCCGTCTACATCGCTCTAGGAACCGTAGTCTACATTGCTCTAGGAATCATTATCTACATCGCTCTTGTGAAGAGCAGAACAAAAATGATTACCTCAATGAAAACCTGGCCAGGTAAGAGACACTGTTAGATCTCTTATATCTGCCCTGCACTGTCCGTAAGATTTTCTGTGTCGTGTTCTTTAGCGGGTAGTTCTAGTAGAGGAGGATACCTATAGCTCGGGTTCTTGAACTATTTAGGAATTGATCACCTCACGGAGTACGGCATTGAATGAGAGTGAATGTGAATAGAAGGTGTGTGGAAGTTGGGAATAGCCCTATAAGCCGCCCAGGGGGTTGAAACAGAAGAAGTGACTGTCCCACTGGGCAACGTGGTTGCGTCCTTTCGGGGAGACCTCCGCGCCTATGTTCAATCTCTGATCCTGTCTTTGACAAAAACCTGGTGACGGATAAGTGTATGATAGTATGAGCCCAGGACAGATAAATTAGCCTGGGACAAGAATACGTTGTATGTGATAGTATAAGCCCAGGACAGATAAATTAGCCTGGGACAAGATACGTTGTATGTTCTTTTTCTTTTTCTGTCTGGTTGCATTTGTGTTGTTTGCTATAGGTGTAGGAATCAGGATTTTCTTACATCAACACAGTTTAAACATCCTAGCTCCTTAGGAAGAAGGTAACGAGGTATTCTCATACCCAAACGCCACCTAGGGCAAGAAAAAGACATCCTAGCTCCTTAGGAAGAAGGTAACGAGGTATTCTCATACCCAAACGCCACCTAGGGCAAGAAAAAGACATCCTAGCTCCTTAGGAAGAAGGTAACGAGGTATTCTCATACCCAAACGCCACCTAGGGCAAGAAAAAGACATCCTAGCTCCTTAGGAAGAAGGTAACGAGGTATTCTCATACCCAAACGCCACCTAGGGCAAGAAAAAGACATCCTAGCTCCTTAGGAAGAAGGTAACGAGGTATTCTCATACCCAAACGCCACCTAGGGCAAGAAAGCTCAGGATAAGAAAATGGGGAATAAGCAAACAAAGTCGGAACCAGAAGAATTAGATATCTATACTATCATAAAGGAGAGAAGTGGTGAAGATGCCACTAAGGGGCTGAAAAAGATTTTTAGTAAGTTTGGAGTTACTAGGGCAGAAGCTTTTAGTAGAAAACTATGGGAAGGAATTCAGGAAAGGAAAAAAGGCATAATCAGAGACAAGAAATGGATAGATCAGATCCAAGCATTGATTGATGTCTCTAGGGTAGCAGAAAATGAGGGATGGACATATAATCAACAGAGTAAAAAGTGGTGTATTAGACCCACAGGCTGTGGAGAAAAACAAAATGTGGAATCTAAAAATACCCCACCCCCATACCTTAACCCACATGCCCCATCTTTTCTCCAAACACCACCTCAAAGTTTAGCCGGACCAGGAGGATGGGTATGTCCGCACTGTGGACAACAAAATCCAGACTGGAGAAACGATTGCCTAGCCTGTGGTACACCTAGACATGGCGCTGTACTTGCCCCTGTTAGGGTAGTACCAAGACCCTTTAGGGAACCTGGTGCTGACGGAGTAATGGGAACTAGATATCACCAAACTCGACAATATTTCCCTTGGTCCCCCGCTGAAGGCATGTCTCTCTTGCATAACGCACCAGATCCCACCCAGTGTCCAGTTAGATTTGCACAATATATACAGCAAATTATGCAGACTCACGCTGGAGTTTGGGCAGATGGAGAAGAATTATGTAGAATGAAAATGACTCCTGGACTCTTCCAGGAGCTATTAGCGAATCTACAGGTACATAGGCCCCAAGCAGGAGATGGTGCCTTACAAACGATAGAATCAGGTACACAATTTGTAGATCACGTAATGGTTTTCATGAGGGAGAGACAGAGGCAGAGAGGAACAACGGGAGTGGTGGCTCAGAAATCTGGACAATCAGTAGACGAATATTATCTAAGTGTAGAAAATAATTTCAGAGATGAAGGCATGGATCTAACCGCTCCAGGAATGATGAGGTTAGTTACAAAAACCTTTATAGATGGATTGTCTCCAAAAGTGAAGGAAAAGCTTAAGGCCGCAACCCCTGATTGGAGAACCTTGGAAGACCCACACCTGGCTAGACAGAAAGCTGTAGGGATAGAAATGGACTTAAGAGAAAATTCTAAGCCAGTAAGAATTGCACAGGCTAATACTGGCTCTGCTAATCAAAAGTTTACTTGTCATTACTGTAAGAAGCCAGGACATTTCCAAAGGGAATGTAGGAAGAGAAAAGCAGATATAGATTCAGGAACCTTTGTACCCAAAAATAGGATAAATAACCCAGTGCCTGATCAAACAGACAGCTCAGAATGACTGAAAGTTATGCAGGTCTCTCTTCCTTCTAGAAGACCAATAATACAAGTTGAAGTTGAGGGTAAAAATGTACCTTTTCTGATAGATACGGGAGCAACATCCTCCATTTTAAATCAGGACTTTTTACCATATCCTGACAATATATCCTCAAAAGTTACATATGCAGAAGGGTATGATGGTAAAATTCAGGCGTTGCCCTTTACAAAACCTTTAAATGTGAGCTTTGGCCCTAAAACTTTTGTATCCAAATTTTTATTTGCTAAAGGTGCACCTACCTGCTTGTTGGGTACTGATGTCTTAAGTAAAATGCATGCAAACATCCATTTTAGAGAAGATGGCACAGTTATGCTGACCATCCCTGAAGATGCAGAAACTCTGGAACCATATGTTAGAATACAGGCAATGGAGGATTTTCCCGAAATTTACACTCAACAAGCAAAAATTGACTTGTCTCGGGTTCCTGACAGCCTATGGGCAAAAGGAGACACTGATGTAGGATTTTTATCAGTAGCTCCTATACTGTTAGAAACTGCCCCGGGAACCATATTACCTCAGCTTAGGCAATACCCCATCAGCACCCAGCAAGAACAGGCGATTTCTCAACAAATTCAGGATTATGTGTTACAAGGTGTTTTGGTAGAAATCAGGTCACCCGCCAATACACCCTTATATCCTGTTAAAAAGAAAGTGTCCTCCAAAGAAACTATGGTGAAATATCGCATGGTGCACGACTTACGGGAAATCAATAAGGTTTTGGCACCGGTCACCCCTGTGGTACCGAATCCTCATACCTTACTGTCTCAAATTCCCAGCACTGCTGCATATTTTACGGTAATTGACTTATCAAACGCATTTTTTTCTGTGCCACTACATAAGAACTGTTGGCATTTGTTTGCCTTTACATTCAAGGGTAAACAATTAGCATGGACAAGATTGCCACAAGGTATGGTACACTCACCAACTTTGTACTCTGAAGCAATGCAGACCGTGCTAAAAAATGTCATCCCAGAACCAGGAGTAGTCATTCTACAGTATGTAGATGACTTACTTATTTGTTGCCCTGATGAGCAGACGGTAGTTACCTCAACTGTTAATTTCTTAATTTTCCTAGCGCAAGAAGGCTGTAAAGTAAATAGACAGAAACTCCAGGCTTGTCAACAAACAGTCGTGTTTTTAGGTCGCTGCATATCACAGGGCATCAGACACCTCACACCTCAACGTACGGAAGCCATATGTAACATGCTTGAACCCAGGAATCACAAACAGCTGCGTGCTTTCCTAGGTATTGTTTCACACTGTAGACAGTGGATCATACATGCAAGTCAACTCATGCAGCCTTTATATGACTGTATTGCCAACACACCATATTCACTCAGTGAAGAGGCTAAACAGTCATTTTCCTCTTTGAAAACAGCACTGGTATCAGCTCCGGCTTTGGGACTCCCAGACTACACTAAACCTTTTCAATTGATGGCAGCTGAGATATCCTCACATGCTACAGGGGTGCTCACACAAAAACATGGAAACAAACAGAGACCTGTGGCATACATATCAGCTCATCTGGACCCTGTAGCTAGAGCCGCACCTTCTTGTGTAAGAGTAGTAGCCGCAATTTCACTGTTATTAGATAAAGCTTCTGAGATTGTTCTTGATCACCCACTTCTAGTTCAGACCACTCATGATGTACATGGCATTCTTAACCAGGTCCAACCTAAATATATTTCAATGGCCAGACACCTCCGTCTCCAATGTTCCCTACTACTGCCGCCCAACATTTCCTTTGCCAGGATTCAGACTCTTAATCTCGCGTCTTTGCTCCCTTTAGAGTCTGAGGGGGGTACCATACCTGAGGAAACTGCACTCTCCAACTCCTTTGACCCATCAAAGTCAATGCATGATTGTGTACAATTAATGGAACAAGAGACTCAGGGCTTATGTAATGTACGTGACAAGCCACTCTGTAATGCTACATTTGAACTTTTCATAGATGGCAGTAGATATGCAGATATGAATGGACAATTTCATACAGGTTATGCGGTAGTAACTCAGCATGAAGTGCTGAAAGCAGAACCTCTCCCTGCTAATCAGTCTGCACAAGAAGCAGAACTTACGGCATTAGTTGAAGCTCTAAAAATAGCCAAAGATCAGACAGCAAACATATACACTGACTCTAGATATGCACATGGCATTATTTTCGATTTTGGCGTAATATGGAGAGCCAGAGGTTATATGACTGCTTCAGGCCAACCTGTTAAACATGCCTCCCTCATTAGACAGATTCTGGAGGCAGCACAAGAAACTAAAGAAATAGCGGTGATAAAGGTAGCTGCACATGTGAGACTCGACACCGAGGAAGCCAGGGGTAACGATAAAGCCGATAAGGCAGCAAAACAGGCAGCACGTAAACCCTTACATCATGCCCACACACTAGATAGCT